>NW_010123443.1:18300-50006 GCF_000699245.1 Pterocles gutturalis
GCATTCCTGACCTTTTACACTGCTTTTTGCAAGGTGAGTGAGTGCATGCACATTGCCAAAAATTGTTGGGGAAATTAACTTATCTGCACATATGAAATTCATGTTATTCTCATTCAAGTACTGTTGTTCAGTTGATTTTAGAGAATTAAAAAGAAAAACAAAAATTCAAGATTTTTGATAGATTTATTAAGATCTACTAGGATAATTATTAAAATTGAGAAAACTATAAATATAACAAAAATTCTAAATAAATTTTTCTATTGTGCAATGCATGCTAATTAAAATCACATCACAGCATAAACTGAACATAAACTAACTTTAATTTAGTTATGATCCAGTTTTCAAAAGTTTTGTTTCAAATGCTGTATTTCAACGTCATTTTGCTTTAAAAATGCAAGCTATCCTTGGGGAACTAGAATTATTTTATTTTTCATTTGATTGATAGTTGATTGTCCTGTTTCAATTACATTTTATTTTAAGAAGTGTCTGATATTGAATTCTTATAAAAAGATAATGTATGTATTCAACAAATTGATTGGAAGACTGTTATTCGTTAGCAAAAATATTAATGTGAATATTGTTTCCAGTGATTATGATGTGGCAAGTGTGAGTGAAAAATACTGTTTATTGCATATGTCCCAATCTTTTCAATATATTTACTTTTAAAGGAAACAGTAGTTTATCTAGGTAACAGTCTTACATATTGATTTATTTTTTTTTTTTTTTCTGAACATTAGGAGCTACATTTTTACTGTGAGGGTGACTGAACACTGACACAGGTTACTCAGAGATATTATGGAGTTTCCCTCCTTGGAGATATTCAAAAACTGTCTAGACATGGTCCTGGAAAACAATTTTCAGGTGTCCCTACTTGAGCAGAAGGGCTGGACCAGATGACCTCCAGAGGTCCCTTCCAACCTCAACCAACCTATGAACCTATAATCCAGCCTATGATCCTGTGATCTTCATTTAAGATCAATCCATTTTTTCTTCCCATGGATTTAAAATAACAGTATGCCCCTTTCGTTTTAATTACCTGGAAGTGTCAAAAATGAGGGGAAAACAAACAAACAAAAAGTTATATTACAAGTTTATACAGTGATGATCAGTCGCTTGAAAAGTTAGGGGATGGATAATGAGAGACTGAGAACCTCAATTTTTACTATAGTTTGGTTTAAAGGAAGGTAGTTGCAAGAATTATACTTTATTTGGTCACGTGAAATGGAAGTAAATATTTTAAAGGCTACTGAAATTATTTTTGTTTCAGATTCTTTATTAAGTATTAGTGAAATACAACTAATTGAGCACGATGATGGAAGGCTACAATACAAAGTTCAACCAGTGGCAGAACTATAATCTGTTTTTCATACACTTAGAAGCCATCACAACTAAAAGCAAAAGTATAAACAGTGAGTTAGTAAGCTACACAAGGGTACAAGAAATTAAGTTCTGCTATTTTCAGCATAAACTGTAAGTTAATTTGGAAGTAGAATTAATTAAAGAACATGTTTGTGAAGGACAAAGCTTTGATGATAGTGCAGAAACTAAGTAATCTGAATTTATTAATTTACAAAGCAAGAATTGTCAATAGATGAGCTTGACAAATAAAAATAATGTATTAGAATTTCCACTATGGAAATTGGAGCTGGGACAGAACAATCACAGCAGTAACACTGTCTTGGAAGCTTCGTTGTCTTTTAGAGTGGACTTTTCAGTGCTTTTAAATATTAGCATAGTATTAGTGCAACAGGGTTCTGAGCTTGTTAACTTTGAAATATTGTGACAGTATGTTATGAGTTAATTTTAAAAAAAGGCGTTAAAGAGTTATCAAAACTTTTGTGCTTTTTATGAATATGATGTTCAGGACTGAAACATCAGACTTTTTTTTTTTTTTTTTTTTTCCAAGTGACCTGTAGTTAAAAACAAATTGGGGTTCATTTGGTGCAGAGATTTTTTTGAAAAATTATCTTATGGATAATTTAATTTAAATCCTTAGCTGAACAACTTTTACCTATGGCTGTTTATGGTTTAGCGTTTTAAATGTATAGTCAGGAAAGCAGCCAAATCAGAAAAAATGAAATAACTCAGAGTTTCTAATAATGTAAACCTTTTTGTTTGATATATGATATATGCAATTGATATTGCCAGAATGTGACAACAGAACTTACAGTTTTTAGTATTAGCAGTGTGGATCTGGCATCCAGAAATGCAGCTATCTCGGTGAAAGAATTTAGGAAAGATAATTGTTATAAATATTCTGAAATTGTTGTAAGATTTCAATATACCAGGAAATCAGAGCCAGAGAAATAATGAATCAGGATTCCTGAATAGTTCTCTCCTGTGCGTATGGGAAACAATATTAAATTCCGCAAAGAAGGTGGGTAGCAACTTGCCAAGGTGATAGTGATATCATCCTTTTGGGGGACAGACTTTGGGGGAGTAGCAGCTGTCTAAACAAAAGCATAAAGGATATTTGATTTTCTTGTTCTAGGCTTCTGTAAAAATACTACTGATAAAACATATGTGCTCTTTCCCACCACTTTAAAAATAAATAATTATATACAGCAGCAAGCAAGAGCTTTATATGATGGATCTTTCTCTTCTCATGCCAAAGAAGGCATTACAGAAGGAATTATTTTGAAGAATAAATGTGTAAGTCAGATCAGACAGGAATTACTGACATGTCTCCAATATGAGGCAGAATAATCTTCTTCTCTGTCAAAGGGATTTAATTGTCTGCCCTGACCTCCATCTGCTGTATTAATTGACTGCATTAGTTTGTGGTAGATATTTTTGGTTAGTATTATGTTTTATTAGTGAGATTTCTTAAGATGATATAATAGAAGCACACAGGAAGCCGTAACTACTGCCATCTGACAAGGTGTATTTTTTTCAGTCCTGACCAAAATCGGTTGACCGAGGGCAGGAAAAAATGGATCATTTCTTCCTAGTTAACTTGTCACCTGCAAATTGTATTCTATTCTATTTTTTAAATTCAATATCATCCCATATGGATATGATAAAAGACAAAAATGAAAAAAAAAAGAAAAAAACATAAAAGCTGTACAAAACAAATGAATCGTATTCCCTTTACAAAATAAAAATCAGTTTGCCATTGATTAAATTGATGGGCATTTATCTTTTTCTATATATCTTACATATATGTATAAAGAGATGAAGCTAGAAACAAATTACTGGGAAAAGAATAGATCTGTAGGAAAAAATTACGATTTGGAGAAAACAACAAGATAGTGGTGTGCACTCAGTGAGAAAGATTTGAGAATTGGACAGGGAACTGAAAACTGTGCAAAAGAGAAAAAGGTTGGAAGATACTTTTGTAAGAGGACAGATTTTCAAGCAGGAGAGAATAAGACAGGTCTTGAAAAGGTACTAAGACATAATGTTTTGTCATGAAATTGTATCGTTAAAAATATTTCTCCTCATTATGAAAGATGCTAGTGTATTTGCTTACTTTCTCTTGTTCTCTTTTTTTAACTGTGTTCAGAAATTTATACCATGTAAGAATCTATAGTGCAGTTAGTGTATTGCTGTATGTATGCATTACATGGTAAAAGAAATCAGTGAAAAATCATATGATTCATTTCTCTCTCTGTTAGCAATTTTGAAAGTACCCATGTAGTTTTGCTGTCCTGTGAAAACAGGCAGAGTATGCTAAATAATATGATAGTAATAGTGTTACCTGAGTCCTGTTAGAAAGTCATTCGTAATAGTACTCATAGCACACAGGAAATGTGTTTTCTGTCAAGTTGAGAGACAGAAGGAAAATAACCATACGTTTCTAACACAATACTCTTTTTCCACAAACCTATCAATTCTATGTTAGTAAAGATTAATATTAGGTGTTGATGGTGAAAATGGGTAAACTTGTTCACTGAGGTATGATTTTGCTTCAAGGAAGATACCATGCAGCAGATTTTTCAAAATAACACAGGGATGGCTATGAGAATAATAATTGTAGTAACAGTAATAGTAGTAGTAGTAGTAATAGTAATAGTAATAGTAATAGTAATAATATAAATTGGAGGATAAAAAGAATTGAATGGTGGGTGAGAAAATACCTGAAGTTTAGTCTGAAATTTTACCAATGGATACTGCATCATCTTTAATAAACCAACAGCAGAATAAGTGAAAAAAATAGACAAAAACTATTAGAAATTCATAGCAGAACATGCTTTTCCTGATTTTATTCATGAGGACTTGATTCATGTATGAAACTAACAGGAAAATCACAAGTTTCTTAACTTTGTGTTTCATGGTTATAGAGATAATTCTGTATATATTGCTGAGAGGTGAGAGAAGGAATCATCTTGCTGTACTCCAGCTATCAGACAGTTAGCTGTCTAATCTAGGCTAATGACCTGGACTCCGTAAACATAATCCTCAGGATGCTTTCACGATGGTTGACTTCAGCTAATACTTAATGTCAAATACCTACATTATGGTAGGAAGAATTGCTGCCTGAAGTGTATGCTTCTGGTTTAGACAGAATATCTAACTTTAACACACAAAGTTAGTGAGACAAATATGAGCTTTAGTCATATGTCCAAAGTAGAGGAGGCATCTTTTCATTGTGCTAGGCAAGGATGGAAATTTTCCAATAATGGGAGCAGAAGAGTGACCAGGAGGAGAAATTACAATTTCTACAGTTATTGTTGGCTTTCCTTTTCTACTTGGATACCAGTTCTACACACTACAAAACAAATATATTATGTTAGAGTTCTGAAAAGCCTTTGATGCAAGAAAATATAATTAACTAAATCTGAGATAGCTTTGAAGTTATGCATATAGTAGAATGATAGGGGCTGTCATGCAGATTATTTTGAGAAATTATTTTGTTTTTTTCACTTAAGACAAAAGCATTCACTTAGTATTTCTGAGATTTCTTTTGGCGTTGTTAAGAGACCATGAAAAATGATCTGATTTTTATCATTTGGGGAGAGTGGGGCTGGAAATGGAGAACCTTTTTAACTAAATAGAAAGTTGCCTACAAAACATTTGATTTTTATACCTTTTTTTTTTTTTTCCCCCCAGTTCTTTTCCTGCTGCCTTTTTTTGGCAACAAATAGACAAAAAAATAGGGAAAGTAACTGGTATCAAGACATCTTTTTCACACTTACATGAGTATGGAATTATTCTTTGTATTGTATCTTCTTACTACTTTGTATAACAATTTTAGAATTTGTATTTCCAAAGGAATGAAATTTCAGAATTGTGTTTCTTAGGTTTCTTGATTTTGTTGTTGTATTCTGCTTAGTATTAACTCAGCTTTTATTGTTGGTTTTTACAACACTTTTTAATCCCACTTCTGCTGTTGTTCTTGTTGTGTACACCCTCTCATATGACAGGTTTGTCAACATATCTGATCTAAGATGATAGCCATATTTCATTAATTTTCTAGGGGAACATAGCCTCTATTTTTTTTTCTCATTTTCCATATCTAAGCAAAAAATAGGATTCTGCAGTGTATAATATAATTCACAACTCCCAGTACTTAGGTCAACTAGAAAGTTAAGAATTTCACATTTCATTATGAATTTAGTACAGACAAGACAGTAAACAGAATAGGTAACAGGGACTCTCTTGCAGGAAGGTTTTCTAAGCTCAGTGTTTGGTAGAGGGATGGAAAGGCAGTAGGCAGCATAGGAGTGGTTGCCTTGTCATTGTCTCCTAAGATCTAGCGAGTGATTCTGGTGATTCCATTCTTCATAACATTTTATGCAGACTTGTCTTGCTGAGACAAGCTCTCCTCTTGATATAAGGGGCTCAAGCCAGCATTTAGCAGGAGAAAGCCCGCTAAGTTAGAAGGAGAGCAGCACAGGAACAGAAGTTTGAGGACATTCTTCCCTTCGGCTGGTGAAGTTGTCCACTTTCTAGCCAAGAAAGAAAACTTAAGGGGAGGAGTAAATTGGAAAAAATTTGATGATGTGATAGCGTATCACAGATAATCCCCAGTCCCAATTTGTATTTCATGAACTGATTCTCCTACAAACTGCATAAGGCCTGCTTGAACGTGAGAATACCTGTCCAGGGCAGTTTCAGCTTTATGGGGCTGCAAAATTACAGTTTTCTCTTAGTCCAAGGGTGAGAATCTCAGAGAAAAAGTCTTTCAGTTTAGGACTGACAATGCTGCACACAGTCTTTGTAGCTATCTCAGCCTTATTTGAAATCCAATATTTGTAACTTGAAAAACGGGAGGTGTGTGTTTAGACTTCTTGAGGTTAATGAGGGTAGTCATGCAATTCTCCCATTTCTAGGATGAGTGCATAATTGTGACATTATCATATCAATGAAGGCAATGTCACCACCTGGTAACTGAACTAGGTAATACAATGAAAATGTCATGCCTGTGTCTCCTGTGTAATTCAGCTCTAGGAATTTGTATCATAGAGCAGCAACTGGGTTTTTTTTTTTTTTTTTGCCATAATACATATCAGGATGGGGGGAATACATGCCCAGCTGTCTTAAATTGGTTTTCCCACCCTGTTTTTGGTTATTGTAACATTTGTAATATTTTTTCTTCTTAGACTGGAATGCCAATAGGAAGATATCAAATTCTAATCATTAAATAGCCTCAAGAGATCAAATTGCCTAACAATTAGTCCCTCAGACAGTTTCTCAGTTGGTTCAGACAAGAGTTTTAGTTTCTTCCATCCTCGAGGAGAGCACGCACATAGGCTTAATGGAGAAGAGAGAAAGAGAGGAATGAGACCAGTGAGTTTCCCTGTTTAACATTTAGACAAAACCTGATAGATTCCCTTAAGAATTTTCCTTTTCAGTCATTTGACCTTTCTTTCTGAAGAGAAGTTACATGCATTCCATGTTAGAAATGTTTATTTTTTATGTCTTGCAGTGATAATAGGTAACAAACATTGATATTTTTGAAGTTTTATTCAAATTATAAAGGTCTATTCTGCAAACCTAAAAAAATGTATAAAATACTGATTTTTTTAATGCATTTTTTTTTTCTACCCATAAATTATTTTTTACTCCAGGCATAAGAAGTTTTACTGTACAGGAGCTTTTGCCTTACAGAAACTCAGGGCTGAACATCCTCTTTCAGATCATAACCTTTTCTTTTGGAGTAATGCATCTGAATTTAAGAAAACAGAGGTGCAGAAAAGAACTAAAGAGAGACCCAGGGAGTGTTACATTTCTTTTACAAGGTCATATCAGAAATAAAAACTGGAAATGAAGTCAGCAGTTGTGCTAGACTGTACTGAGACTATTTTTTGTACATTTCCCTAAAATATGTACTTTAAGAGTAGGATTTTCTTAAGACTTTGCAACCATAATTAGACAAAGACTAAAAAATAAATGAATGTATCTTGTGATCGGTCTCACAGTCATATTTTAGGTATTGGACTCTTTCTGAACTAAAAAGACTTAGTACCCTGCCCTATGACCTTGCAATCAAAGTTAATTATTACTTTATTATTTGAGAGTGGGTCAACCTCTCTTGCATTCTAGCTTCAGACATTTGTGTGACTGCAGTGTATATTAAGTCATAGGAAGCTTAAATTCATATAATGAATGGTCAAATTTTGATCTGAGTGGAATGCATCTGGAATTTTGGGATAACTAGAAATTTAAAGTTTATATTTGTAAAGTTTGTGCCATGATTTTTCCGTCCTAATATTGACACCTCATATTTCTTTTCAGTCCTCATCAATTTATCTCAAGAAGCAGAAAGTATAATTAAAATTGTCTAACCACTGCAACTTTTTCACGCGTCTTATGTGCAATACCAGTTGAAATTAGAGTTCAAAAGTCAGTGAGATAAGTGCAACTGTCTTAACTGAGCATTTCCAGTTAGTCTTGGGTCCTCCTGGCCATAATGGTTTTTTATCATTTTAAAGGAAAAAAGTAAGGGAAATAATATCTGATTGTTCAGCAACAGCTTTTTATAGTTAGATCCAGATTTTTTACAGAATGTTTAAGAAGTGTTTTTCTTTGTTTTTTCTTGAAAAGGAGTCATGATCACACTTTTTCTTTCCCTCCGCTTGCTTCTCAAATTGTTTTCAATGTTGAGAGAATTGCAGTTTTCAAAAACAATGGAGGGACCACACAGCCTTTTCTTATAATCTCATTGTTCTTTTTGATAGTGTATGAGACTTAGAAATTCAGAATAAGAGTGGTATCTGCAGTTAAGAAGCAATGATATGACATAAATGTATGTCTGTTTTCTTAAAAAGAAATGGTGATTGTAGTTTCTAACCTGAGGGATCTACTGACATTGTCCAAGCCTATCTGAAAGACTCACTGGACAAACTCATAGCAGGGTAAATCCTATGTTAATTGAAAAAAATGAAACTGGTTAACGTAATGTTTATATATAATTTGTATCGCTTTTCAGGATTTATTTCCGTGTTTTAAATAATAATATAAATTATCTACTTTTGTCCTCAGTTATTTCTAACTTTAAGACCAACATCAAGTTCCATAGTGATGTTTGTATAGTTCGCATTTATCTTCTCTTTAAGAAAGGATACATCACCCTTCTTAAATTTGAGCCACTGGTATTTTACTTTCTTTTCATTTCTGATTTTTTAAGCTTCAAGATAATATTACTGTGAGATAATGAGAGACACATTCAAATGCAATGTAAAAAACAAAAAAGTATTCTGAATTACTAAAAGCCCCTCCGATCCCTATTACCTGCTGAATTGCTGTGACTGAACAGCAATGTACAACCACAGAAGTCATACTGACATATAACTTGTTTAATTCATTAGTAATGTAGGTATGTAGTTCAGATACTCATCCCTAGCAACGTTTATAATGCTCAGTTAGGGTTATTATAAGTCTGGATTTGTTTGATTGCTTGTTTGGGTTTGTGTTATTTTGTTTTGTTTTCCTTGTTAGTTGTTTTTTTTTTTAATAATAATTTAATAATAAATTGTTAAAATCTATTCTTTCTGGGAAAATGCTTACGAAAATCTAGTAAAATATACATATAGCTTCTATTAGGAAAAATAATTTATCATAAGATTCTGCTGCATGTTAATTTGAAGCCAGGCATTGCTATAGTTACAGTTCTGAGCTTTAAAAGTATCTATGATTGGCCATTTTCAGTTGATAACCTTCCCACCAACCTTCTAAGTAATACAGTCCAGAAACTGCACATTAGTTCATGATTGATGTTCCTTTGTGTTGTTCACTGTGACTTTCTCTGACTTTTCTGAATGACTTTATGTAGAAGGAAGAATGAAGCTTAGCTCATTTCAGTGTATCAAGAAAATAGCCCTAGAAGCTGGGAAAAAAAACCCTAAGGAAATTATAACTGTTTCTTTATTTGAAAGATGGTAAACAGAAACAGCATGTGTGTTTACTGATATTCAGAAGAACTGTTCTTTTGTTATTAAGCAAACATTTTGAATATAGTGACAATTAGAGGCAGTGCTGAATTTGAGGTAGAGTGCATTTAAGCCTGTTTTGGGAAGAACTTTTACAGAAAATAACTGCATGGTTAGTTTTCTGCTAAAGTTCCAAATTATATATATGTATTGCTAAAATTAATACTGTAGGCATATTCATAAATTGCCTACAAAATTCAGAAAATTCTTGCCACTACATTAATTTATTATATAATTTTATGCAAGTTTAAAACAGGATATATATTTTAAATTAAATTTATTTAAAGAAACCCTGACAACCAACCACACCATTCCCCTACCCACGCCCCCAGAAAAGAAACAAAAAACAAACCACCATGAAAACACTTTACGTTATAACTTTCAAAAGTACATCTTCCAAGGGGAAGAAGAGAAGGGGCAGAAGAAAAGCCTCAGTTCATGTTCTTTGTGCATGAAATATTTTTTAAATCCCCATATTCTGTAAAATACATTGAATACTGTACAAAATATCACTATGAGGGAGAATCTGAAGTTTTATTGATTACAGTTTTTGTATTTTTTGTTCTCGTGACCAGGCAGTGATTTTTAGGGTTCAGCTGATCAAACTGACTGTATGTTTTCAGGGCATATGTCTAAAGAGGAGGATGTGGGTCTTTATCCCCAATTCTGTATTGAGATGAGACCTGTGTACACATCAAAAACCTTGCTCCAGGGAATTTGAGCAGAAGGGAGGGATAGAGACTGAAGTTGATCAGTGACTGAAAGCTGAGGTGCACAGTAGTGCACTAGTTGGCTTAGATAAAGCATGAGAAACCCTAGGAAATCTGTGCACTCCTCAGTCTCCTGTGCTCATGTAATTTATATTTGTATATGATTTTCTTGTGACTATCCATGATCTTGACAAGCAGGTCAAAAAAACTTGAAATCACTTTAGAGTTCGCTTTTTTATCCTGGAGCAAAGACAAATTTTAAGCCATGTCTCATATTTCCCCAGCTGGTACAGAACTAGTATAGAGCTACTGACACACTCATATGCTCAAGTTGAAAAAGTGCAGATCCTGGAAACCATCAGGTTAGCCCTGAAGGCCTTGTTCATAGATGATTTAAGCATCTCTAAGTGTGGCTTGGGGCATAGATTTATAATCGAGTACAGGCAGTGTTTCTAATAGATGCACATCCATGTTAACTTCAATCTACATTTACTTCAAAGGCCATAAATGTCTCATTAGCCTCCAATTATACTCCTCTGCCAATAAAAAAGTCATGTATAAATGTACGTCATTTCATATCTTCTTTGACTTCTTTTTGTGTGCTGTGTTGCCAGAAGTTGACATTTTAAACTGAATATTTTTATTTACATTAATTGGTTTTGATTGTTTGAGTGGATGATGCTTCCAACTAGCAAGTTTTTGCAAGCAAGTTTGTACATATTTTTCTAACACTCGAAGCAGTAAAAAAAAAAAAAAACACTATTAGTGATAATAAAGACATAACATATACATTTCTTCTTGTAGACCCAGTATTTAAAGGTGTATTAAATAGCTGACTGAATACATATAGATGTGAATCAAACTGGTTTTGGTATAATATCTAAAATTATTCTAAAATGCGTACAGTGTTCTGTTTAAGAGTAATCTCTAATTGTAATATGTTTATATCTTACTGTCTTTTTAATGGTCTTTTTATGCTTTTTAGTGATGCACATAGCAAAATCAGCTAGTTCATGAATGTATAGTTAGCATGCCTTCTTCCTTATCTCTTGACATTCTTACAGAAAATTATTCAACGTATCTTTGTGTTATGAATTTGTATGTATTTCATGTGTGAAACAAACCTTATGAAAATGGTAATTTCTCTAGTAATGAGTCAATAAACTGAAAAATGGCATATTTTTTGCCTAATACTGTCTTTGCAAAACCATATTCTTCAAGAGACTTCTGTTTAAAGATATTGTATACAGTGATCATACGTAATTTATTACTTATACAAACTTTTTTAAGAGATCTGTTTAATAAGAAATTATTTAAAACTTTATGGCTTTTGCTGCCATTTAACTGGCTAGCAACAATAACTTTTAATAACCAGAACATGTTACAATAAGTAGGGGTTTTATTCTGACTTATCATCTTAGAATTGCTCTTTTAGGTTATATACCTTGCCTGTGTTAATGGACGTGTCACTATATGCTGTTTGTTTATGTCTTTGCACTGGTTGGCAAAGGCTGCAGGTCTGGTATAGGTCAGACAGTGGGGCTGAGAGAGTTGGCTATATTCTGTGTGTTAGCCAATGGTTTGTTTTCTTATGGATTCAAGATCCTTAAAATCTAAATGTATATGTGTGCGTGGATCAGAAATTCAACCTTTGTGTAGGCTTCTGTTAAGATACAGGGAAAAATAAAACCCATTGGGTGAGTAGATTTAATACCAGTTCACCAATACCAAGTAAGACCAACACCAGTAATACTGGCATCACATAGCAAATTCAGTTCTAGGTCAATAATGAATGTTTCCCTTTTCTTGTCCTTTCACCCTATTCAAAATAAGGGCATATAATCAGATATTTGATCTAAAGACACCCTGTAATTAGCATGGATAAATACTATTTATTAAGACAGATTTTTGACAGCTGTACATTATCTCTAGTATGGGTATCAGCTGAGGACTTCCACTTTCCTTCATGTTGTCATTTTTTGTTGTCTCCGTGCTGGTAATGTGCTCACTCTTGTCATTCCCATTTTCTTTTCTTGTTTTGTTTCCTCTTTTTTTCATTTGATGTTTGCCCAGACAAGTTTTTTCTCCCTCCATTTTTCATCATCTGGATCACTGTCTTTCCTTCCACCTTGTCAATTTGCTCAGTGCTTTATTCCACATTTCTTTTTCTTATAATGTAATTACTAACTTTGTCAATGTGGAAATCAAGGGAATAGGATCTGTTGCTCCTCCCTGAGAACAGATGAAATCCTCAGTTGGGTTTGGCTGGAAACTCTGCTTTGTGCTGCGTGGTCAGAAAAGTGTGCTGAATTCAGAATGGGAGAGAGCATGAGAGAACACTACCCAAAATGAATTGCCTGCTGCTGACTTCTGTTGTAACAGAAGGGAAGGTGGTGCTTAAAGAAGGAATTTTGGGTGACCAGTAGCCAACTGACCACTCTTGAGTGCCAGGGAGCCGATGGAGCGGGGCTGCCCCACAGGGGAGGATGAGCCAGGAGACGTGGGCACTGCAGAGCTAGAAGGACAATGCTCTTCCTGACAGGGCATCCTCCTAAAACACTCCATCGAGGGTGGTCTGGGGGACAGGGCCAGGGCTGTGCCGCTGCCCAAGGATCACCAGGCCAGGCAGGGTGAGGAGTCAGGCCCAAAGCTGACCTGAGGAGACAGTCCGCACAAGACCCAGGCTGGACATGGGTCTGGGCACAGGGCTTCCTGCAGCATAGCTCTGGCAGGGACTGATGGCCCTGGTGATGCATTCGGGGACAGAACACTTAGAGCTGTTACTGATTCATCCTTCAGAAATTACACTTAAATGGCAAGTCCGTTGGAGGCAGCATCTGAGCCTGTTACCTACCAGTGAAAATGTCAACAGAAGTTTTGATTCACCACAAATAACATCTGTCTGATATTTTTGTGGCCTCTGGTGTTCAGGTTTTTCAAAAATTTGGTAATACAAGTGCTAAAATGAAGTTATTGAGGAATTCCAGGGGTTTCGAGAGAATGGGGTATCTTTCTTTCAAATGCCTTTCCTTGTCTAAAAGAATCAGTATAGGTGTCTCTTGTGGTTATTTTTGGGTTGTTTGGGGGGTTTTTTGGTGGGTTTGTTTGTTTGGGCTTTTTTTTTTTTCTAATTTGAAATCACTGTCAGTAGCTACTTCTTCTGGAGAGAGTCCTGACTGAAAACAGGACCTGGAACTCCACTTATATAAGTTTTATATATAAATGCATGTTCATCCTATCAAATGTAAAGTATTAGTATCAGTTTCCTATATCAAGGATTTTTTTAGCTGTGGAATTGTTATCTGTGGTTTTGAGTTTTAACTTAACTTAACTTAAGTTTTAAGTTGGCAAAAAGAAACTCCTTCATTTCTTTGGGCAGGGAGAAGAATGTAAGTATTAACAGGTGCTGTGTGGTCATTTATAATGACTTTATAATAATTTATAAAGGTCATTTATAATCCTTGTGATGATTAACATATATATATGTGACTGGTATTTCATTAAAAATTAACAGAACTACTGTGTGAATTGCCTTCTGTCTGAAAGTTAAAATTAGGAGTATGCAAGAAGGTAATGTTACGTAGTTATAATGCTATGTAGGTCAAAATCTGACTTTTGAGAGATTGTGTCATGCTTTTTTTTTTTTTTTTCTTTTCAGTTTCCATTGTTCCTTTTTATCAGACATAGAACAAATAAAACAGATAGGAAACCCAGTAAATTTGTACCTAATTTTGACTAACTCTTCTTACACTTGATTTGAACTAATGTTTTGCTATTACATTAATTAGATGGAGATAAGTTAGTCTGTCATACAGAAGATTAGCCATACCTGTGAAAAATACTGTACAGAAGTCATATAATAAAGAGAGGTTATCCAATGCAGCAAAACATTTAGTGAATGTTTCCTGTGAGACTGCAAATATGCTTAAAAAGGAGATGCTGTTTATTTGGGGCAAAGAATACCCTGGAGCTAGCACTTAAATGTGATACCCTTCCTGAAAGCAGCAATGTTTGGGTTGTGGTTTGGTTTGGAAGCGTATACAGAAGCAGAAATATTTGGTTTGCGGTATAACCTCTGACAAGGTTGTGGCTTCAGTTTTCAGCTGTTACCTTACATATCTTTGGAAACATATCACTAACCATGGTGCCTGAAGTTCATTGTGGAACTTGGCGTGGAAGTAGTGTGTGAATTTAATTGTTTGGTTTGTGGGGTGGTTTTTTTCAGATTTATGCCAACATGAATGTGTTTGTTGATTTTAATTCCTTTTTTTTTCTCTTGGTCGCAGGCTGAGTGGGCTGGACTTCACTGGAAGGAGCCATTTCACTCGGGAAGTGGAATAACTGTGGATCTCTCCCCACACTACTTGCTAGGAAGTGCTGTGTGTTGCCGGGATTAAGTCAACACTGAAGTCTGGGATGGGCCTTGGGGGCAAACACTACCTTGTTTCTTCTGACGTTGGGATTTGTCTACAGCCAGTCAGCTGAGGCACCTACCACACATCAACTTTTGTTTTTTCACTGCCTGAAAGAGGTTACGTTTTCGTTCACTTCATCTCCTTTTGACTACTTTTTTACTTTATTAGCTTTCATTTTCCTTGACTGATTAATTTTCTCCTGGCTGTGGAAAAAAGAGCCCTGCTGATGTTGATTTAAATAATGTCGAAACCAATGGGACTCCTATGGCTGCCTTTGATCTTCACCCCAGTGTGTGTCATGTTGAATTCTAACTTCCTCCTGTGGATAACTGCACTGGCTATAAGATTTACTCTCATCGATGGCCAAGCACAATACCCAGTTGTTACCACGAATTATGGCAAAATACGTGGTTTAAGAACACCTTTGCCTAATGAAATCCTTGGTCCAGTGGAGCAGTACCTGGGTGTTCCTTATGCCTCTCCTCCAACTGGAGAAAGGCGATTTCAGCCCCCGGAGCCACCGTCGTCTTGGACGGGTGTCCGCAACGCCACACAGTTTGCTGCCGTCTGCCCACAGTACCTGGATGAGAGGTCACTGCTCAACGACATGCTGCCAGTCTGGTTTACAGCCAATCTGGATACTGTGGTGACATATGTTCAAGATCAAAATGAAGACTGTCTGTATTTGAATATCTATGTGCCCACAGAGGATGGTAAGTACTCTGAGGACCATACCGCGGTGCTCTCACCAGGTCTGCACATGGGTGGTAGCCAGGCATTTAAGGCATCTTGGTCAGTTTCCTCCATGTTTTGTCTGTAGAAATGGATCATGCCTCTGAACACTCCTAAGTAATACTTTGTAGATTGAACCTGCTTACATGAACTCTCTCTCATGTTTCAGTGTAACACCAAACCACAATTTCATTTGCAGGCAGTAGCCAGGGTGTGTAAGCCTGCCTTAGGTTTACATCTGAACTACAGTTGAGCATCTTTCACAAGAGAGGAAAGGGAAAATAAACATTAACCAGAAGTAACATACTTATTTTCCCTTTCATGAATGGTTCAAATACTGCCACATACCAATTTCTACAGGAGAATTTCCCTTTAATTATTTTTTCTTTATTATAATACCTCTGAGCCTGCTGTTGTCTCCTCTTGATTTTAAAAGATAGTAGAAAATCATTATAGTATTTCAGTCTGCAGGTTTTCCCCAGGATTTTTACCTCTGAAACTTTTCAGTCCAACTCATTTTTCTTCATTCACTTAAATTAGAATTAAGTAAACATTATTTTATTATGCAGAGCTGAACAGGTGGCCTTAAACTTTAATCTGTATTCTGCAATCGTTTCTCAAGGGGGGTACTTTAAACCTCCTTTCTCAAGAGGGCTACTTTAAACCACCTTCTGAAAAGGATGAACACAATTGGTAACACAAAGCTCTTTGAATGCTTTCATGATCTCAATTTTAAAAGTTCTAGCTTTATGGCATGCTGAATGTATCTTCTGTGGTTCTGAATGGTATTGCTTCCTGCAGACAAGAAGACCTGTTTTCATCAGGCCCCAAACGAGTAAAGTTTATTCTGTATCTCAAGGCAATAAAAAAATTCTACTGGCAATTATATTTAATATTCTGCTGAAAGTCAGTTCTTTCAGCCACTTAGAATGTAGTTACCGATGCATAGCATGACAGATTTCTCCCAGATATGCAAATCCCTTCACTTTAGCTGAAGGTTTGATTTGCATAACCAAGGCATTGTTATTTCTCAGTAACCATGCTCTAAATATGCAAATTTTGTACTTTGGTTATTATAATCCTTCTGCCTTGATTGGCTTCTTTACTCAGAATTTCCAAGCTGTTTGCCAGCAATAAACATACCACCTTCTTTTCCTGTTCTCATCAGCTGAAGCAAAAACTTGAAAGCTAAAAATAAAGGGGTAAGGTTTGGGAATACTGGGAGCTCTGCAAACATAAATACTACCAAGCTGTTTAAATGAAAAGTGCTCTGAAATAAAAGCTGTGTGTATGGAGCTCTGTGTGTGCATCGGTGTGCGTTTGTGTGTGTGTGTGTGACGAAGAAGCAGATCTTTCCACGCAGTTCTTTTCCTCTTCCAGTCTCATTGCACTGCTTCTCACTCCTTGGCTTATAGCATGGATAATTCTTTCCCAAATCCATTTATGTTCTATAATTTATCCTGCAGCTTTTATTTAGTCACTAGGGTAAGTTTGCCCTAAGAAAACATTTCAGGTTAAGATTTTATTTGTTCTCACTGATGGAGTATCCGCTCTGCTATTCAGTCTTATTTTAAAGCCTGGTGTTAATAAATTCATATATTCCTCTAATCTAGTAATAAGAAGTTTCATTCACTAATTAAGACAGGAAATTAGACATGGAAAAATATATACACATGTCTACGAAAAGAATATTTGCTATCAAATGGATAATAATAAAATACCATGTGCTGAATGACTAACAACCAGTAGAATTCTTCATCTTGTATGTGAAACCTAATGGCATTTGCTGTTAGATTAAAAATAGAAAGGAGTGATAAATTTGATTTTACCCGTTGTAGACATTTTTGTCTATTTTCCTCTTCCTCCTGGTTTTAGATTTATTTTTTTTACACTAAATGGCATATAAAGGGAATCCGTTTTCTTTTATATATCCTCTTCGAAAAATAAAACCCATGTATAAATGAGTATATAGCTGAATAATGAAAGACAAGGTTTGGTGTCAGTGATGAGCTGAAGGCAAGATTGTTCCTGTACAATATGACAGGCATTTTTAACAGTTTCCAATGCAGAATGAGAAACTAGAATGAATAAATGCAATACATGATGTTCTAATTGTATGTTGTGTATCTTATCACTAGTTAAATATAACTGTGGCTTTTTTTGTGAGGAAAATATGCAACTGCCTGCTCATAAAGATGGTTAAGGAGAACTGACCTACAAATCACATCTCCTAAATCAGTGTGTCTCCAAATCATTCTAAACATAAATAGCCTTAAATTGTAGTCCATACAATCTGATTAAACACATTATGCTTCGTTATATGAGTTTTAGTTGGCAGAAATAAGCTACATTGTTATGGAGACAGACCACGAAATTAGTTTTTGAAGCAAGATCTCAAAGCGGGTGACTTTGAATTAAATTCAGATTTTCAATTCTTTCTCAAGTACAGATTTATTTAAAAGAGCTTTGAAACTGTTTTGTGTCTGGAAGAAAAGATGGATGTAATAATCCAAACCTATTTAATGTTCCTACTATGAAATTTAATCCAAATAATTTTACCGCTATCTTTTTTAAAAAAAAAACGTCAGTGAAAAGATTTTATGAAAAACTGTAATGAATTGCTTTTGTTCACATGCAGTGCTTACTTCAAACCAATTCTAGGGAATAACTCATCAAAATGAAGCTCAGGTTCGGTGGGTTGTTTTGTTTTGGGGGGGGCGGGGGGAGGGGGTAGTGGTTTGCACTATATAACATGACCTGTTTCTTATCACTTGTATGGTTTGGTCAAGGGTAACCAAATTTTTATCATGTACTTTGGATAAATAATTGAAGAATAAATGTAGACATGCATTCATCTGATTTCAGAATTGCTTCACTGGAATTCTGCCAGTATAAACTAATGAAAATAAGAGTAGAATACAGACCCTTTAACTGGTTAGATAAGATTAGTTATTTATAATAAAATACTTCGAACTATTGCTGCTTCTGTCTAAAGAAGTACACTGAAATTAAATGACACAAAATTTAATAGTTCATTAAAATAGTTGGAGCATCTAGGTAAAGATACTAAAATGCCATGTTTCACACTTTGTATCTGTATTGATCATAGTCTTTCTTTTGACCCATAAGATTCTGGATTTCCAGTACCAAATAGCAGCAGAATCCTGTCAGAACTTTCCATGTGAAAATGTTCCTACCAAGCAAAAAGTATCTTTTTTTTTTTAAGAGCTTTTTTTTAATTTTAAGTGAAAATATTATTTATGATAGAAATCAAAACACATACTTAACAGAATATTTCAGCAATTCTGTCCATGTGGATTTTTATTCTTTTGCTGACGTTCACGGGACAAATGGTTTGTACTGACACTTCCCTTTAAGTAACACTTACATTTCAGAGAATCTAAGAGTAGCTGGAGACTTTCAGTGTTTGTTTTCCTTTGCCTTTGGAAGGGAAAGAATTACAACCATTATAATCCATCTTTTCTTTTTTTTTTTTGGTCATAATAAGTATAAATAACAATGCAGTTATTTTAAAGATACACAGTACAAGCAATAAAGACTAGCAAGCTGCTTTTATTTTATATGTGAAACATGTAATCATAAGAAATTACTCAGATCTGAAACAACTAAAATATTTGTAGCAAAATTATCATTTTATCCAAGTTGCTTTCTAAACATTTGGCTTGATTTTCAGAATCATTTGTGTGGGTATATGTTGTCTTGTCGGTTTTTCCAGTTGCTGCATAAACTGCAATTTTCCTCAAGAATACTTGAATGTCAGTTTTCAGGAGGTCATCTAGGGAAATGATATTGAGGACAGTCTGTTTATTATAACTTGAGTCTGAATATGGGTTTATCTACAGTGGAAATGCTAGATTGAAGAGGACACAGACTGTTAATCGGCTATGCTTAATCCCTGGCCTTTATCATTTGAATCTGTGGACGCTGAAGGAGATTGCTAACTCCTATCATAACTAGGGGAAAAAATATAACAAAAAAAAAACAAACAGAAGAGACCTTAATTTGAATTACCTTCATGATAAACTTCAAAACTGTATTAATAGCAAGGCAAGATAAAAAATAAAAAGCAACAAGAACAAATCTTTGTTTATTTAAAACCTGCTCTGTTCAGATCAAAACAAAAAAATTAAAAAGATGACTTTTTGTTGTCTTTGCATGATCAATAATAAGCATATATACTTTACTTATTTTAGTGTATGGAGAGAGGGTACATTTTGCACAAATGACTAGCTACTCAACTACTGTATATCTGTTAGGGATTAACTAATGAAGTATTTAGCATCTTCAGAAGTTTGCTTACTGAAAAGGCACCGTGAGCTCTTGTCTCATTTACATCACAATAAATACAGCTGAAGTGACAACAAAAGGTGGTAGGCCATAATACTTATTAAGGCTGAATGAGTAGGTCATGATTTTTTCATTAGATTAGGGAAATCCAGAATATTGTCCAGGATGAGTGGTATATTTAACTGTGGGGTACCAGGAAAAAAAAAAGTCTTGGGCAAGAGCAAAGAGATCAACAATGCTGCTTCTCTGGGCAGTTATGTGAAGGAAAGGTACCTGCATCTTTAGACTCTGTGTCTGTTTGACTAAGAAATAAAGAAATCAAAAACTTGAACAAAGCTGATAAAAGATGCGCTTTAGGTGATTTCTGTGGCTTGCATACTGTGCCACCTTTCGTATTAGTCAAATGTCTGCTTAGTATATAACTGGGTGTTTGCAGCTTTCACCTTGTCATTGCTGTTGATTTACAGTGTCTGTTTAATTTGGAAAAAGTATTTTTATCAAAATTATACTGATAAAAATAGATTGAAAATTTATTTTTCCCTTTTTTTTTGGGGGGGGGAAGGGGAAGAAAAAGATAGGAGGAAGATGAGTCTCATCTTTACAATTATTTCATGGCATGGAATAAAAAATAAGTAAGCTATTCAATGGCTTCTTTATTATCACAGAATCATAGAATGGTTTGGGTTTAGAGATCATCGGGTTCCAACCCCCCCTGCCATGGGCAGGGACACCCTCCCCTAGCCCAGGTTGCTCAAAGCCTC
The DNA here is from genome assembly GCF_000699245.1 of Pterocles gutturalis. NCBI lineage: Eukaryota > Metazoa > Chordata > Aves > Pterocliformes > Pteroclidae > Pterocles > Pterocles gutturalis. The sequence continues at coordinate 38,601 of NW_010123443.1, forward strand.
ATCCAGCCTGGCCTTGAACACCTCCAGGGATGGGGCAGCCACAGCTTCCCTGGGCAACCTGTTCCAGTGTCTCACCACCCTCACAGTGAACAGGAATAAGGGTCCATACATAAAAATAGTAACATAGTGTACAAGATAGCTACAATAGGGTACAACATTACTTTTGTTGAATTATTGGTAGGTGATATTAGTAACTCTTATTTTCCAAATAGACTTGAATTTCTATAGAGTAAATTCTTGTAAACTGTACGTAGTTTCAAGTTTCAGTAGATGCATATCTGCCATTTACCAGGTAATCTCAAAATTGCAATTGCTCTATTATTTCTTCACTACTTTTGGAAATTTAAGTAGCTACATAGGGAATCAAATTCAGGATTTATGTATATAGCTTTAAGAAATTAAGAATCCAATATATCTTTTTTTACATTATTATAGTTTTGCTTGTTCTTCAAGATCTTTATTATTTGTTTTTTAAAGTCAATTATAGTTTGTGTAATTGGTATAGGAATGTAGAGGTTTGCTTCTATTTTCTGAAGTATTTTTAAAAGTAGTTAAATTTAGTTATATTTTTAAAAAACTATTTTAAATCTGTTTTAAAGCATATTTAGGAGTGTTTTTTTAAATATATGATAATGTTTGAACAATTTCATATTACAAATAATGCTTTTCTGAGACAGAATATAATAAGTGTTTGCTCTCAGTTTCAAGATTGTCATAGTTTTTGTCAATGTCTGGTTTATTTTTAATCTCCACCCTTTCAGTCAATTCTTTGTCTTCTTTGGAAAAATACAACACCATTATTAAAACAGCTCCCTTATTATTTAAATGTATTTCAGCTTATACTGTCCAAAATCATCACAATAAGACATATCCTTTTGAAAAATGCTTGTAGCACTCCAAAGTGAGAGGGATTATAACAGATAACAATTACAATACAAAACGATAAGGTTGGAATTACTGCATATAATCCGAGTTGAACATAAACTTTTTAGTGACAGAGAGAAAATTGCTCTCCATGGTGAAAGATAAACTCCCCATTGTGTCAGGGTGCCTCAGGCTAATTCTTTCACTGTTAGGGTCCTATATATCCCCTCCTCCTAATCCAGAAATGTTGTAGCATCTGTGAAAAGGAAGGCGGCATATGTCTGCCTACCCTCTGCCTACCAGGATAAAGCTGTGGGTAATCCAGGCCCTTATTTTACATTCTTGCTTTTAACAGTCACAAATACCTTCTGACACCACAGAACAGGACTCTAATCTAGATGAAATAAAGTTCTTAAATCCTTAGAGCTAAATTCAGATTTAGTTGCTGATTTCAAAACACTGTCCTTCCCTCCAGGAGTTGCCCGTTCCACAGGCACTTTACAAGATTGCACCCAAATGGCCTTTCCAGGAACTGATATGCAGTGAAGCCTAAGTGAGAAGACTCAGCATTCAATATTATGTTATCTAATCTGAACAGGATTTTTGGCACAGTTTCCTAGAGTCTCATCATTGCCTCACATTGAAAAAACCTGCTAGAATGAGGGGAATGTTCTTTAAAACAAGATGAGTTAGTTTCTTCCGCAAAGACGAATTAATGTTATCATCCTTTTAGTCAAAGAGCAGTGGAGATGCAGAAGCTGGGCCATTTGATTCAGTGACACGAAAGATACAGTTTAGTCATTTGGGGCATGAGACAGATCAAACAGGTGATTTTACTTTTTTCTGCCCATTGACTCCCACTTGTCTCTTCAGGGTGTTCTTTTTTTCTTTTTCTTTTTCTTTTTTTTTTTTTTTTTTTTGTGTGTGTGTCTGTGTGTGTGTGTGGGGGGGGGATTATTTATTTTTAAATGTTTTCCTCTTCAGTCCAGCAAAACGTGTACTCTGCTGCTTTTCACTATGTCTTGTTGCTTTCTGACAAAACACAAATCAACATGACATCTACTAACACTGAGGCATGCTGTCCTAGGGCAGCGAAGGGGGTCCTCAGCCGACTTCTGGGGAGTGAGTAGTGTGGAATATGCTCTGATGTTAGCAGTGTCACGGCTATACTGTTTGTATTAGCTTTGATTTGATATTAAGGCTTTGTGATCTCATTGATCTTCCTTCAGGTATTTTTTTGTGTAGGTGAGAAAGTTTTGAAAATTATTTGTGTCTTTTCATTCAAATTTGGTTCAGTTTCCCTTACATACATTAATACAACTTCAGGCAAAACCAGCACTTTTGGAGTAGCTCAGCTAAGTCACAAGGCTCATAAATCAGTCCAAATCTCTGGAAATACTTAAAGGAATAGTCCCACATCAATGTGATAGTCGTAGATAATGTTTGAACCAGGCAAATTTGCAATTCTGTTCTAGAAATGTTTAGGCATTTATAAAATAAGTTAACACAAATTCAAAATGAAGCAAACGCTCATTGTTTGTTCCTCAGAATTCCTGACAAAATTGTTGACAACTGAAATGAAAGCAAAAATTTTTCCTGAACATAATGGCTTTTTGCACAGTACTTTGCTTTGTTACTATTTTTAGAGTGAAAGAAAATCTACAGTATTCAAGTCTTTACGACAGTGGTTCTTTGTTATGATTCCAGATAAAATTCTCAGAATGGCATATAATCAATTACATATGCTCACATTTTGTGATGGTATTAGTTGAATATATTAGTTGTTATCCAAATAGAAAAAATAATTAAAAAAAAAAAACCACTGAAAATAGCATATTTCATTTGTGTTTGTGATATTATCATAATCTGAGGGAAAATAGATGAACTTACATTATTAGGGTTTAGGGCTTTTCTAATCTGGACGTTGTTCCTGGTTCCCAAAGAGACAAACAAAAATTAATTATTATAAAACCATGAAAATGAACTAATGCTTACAGCTATCTGGTGATGATGTGTTAAAAATCCATTACAGAAACATTATAATAAAAGGAAAATTTGTCTTTTACAGTTCTTGCTGTAGGCAAACTTTTAGTTAAGAATGAATTTACTTCCAAAGCTAAACCAAATTCCTACGTTATATAGGGAATTTTACTCACAAATAGAATTTCTGGTGCCTCGTTCCAAAATGGTTATTATTTCTGGGTTTGTGTTAAATGGATTTTTAATTGACAGAGTGTGACATGTTTAATCTAATGGAGATAGATTACTTTGTGCTGACTCAAATGACTATCCGACTAATGACTGGTAATGTTTACAAGCCATCATAGCTGGAAATCATGGATACATTGTCTGATTTAGTAAATATGCAGTAAGGCAAATGAAAACCCAATCCAAATATATACATTTCATCCTCTTACAAATAAATTAGAATAAAATTATCTTTTATGTGGTATTTTTAGCGTGGCTATGAAATTTCAAACAGTAATTCTGCATTTGTGATGCTGCCCCAATGGTTATGCTTTCGCTTGCTCTTCATGCTCTATTCAGCCAGCAGAGGGAGCACAAGTTACCAGCAAACTGTATTTTTTCTATCCCTCGACATCATTGCGGCAAATGATGCTGGTGAATACAGTAGTAAAATATGCAAAGAGGTGCTGGTTTATGCCCTTTAAACAGATAGAAATGGATCCTATACACTTTTCCCAAGATGAAAATTAATAACGTTGTGAGTGTTGATTCTGTTTTTGTGGACTGGGGAATTTATATATGGAATAAAACATGTCCAAGCAAAACAGGCACTCACACTAATAAACTTACATGAAACTAATTTGCTATTATAAAATAATAAAGGTTTAGACGAGAAGCATACTGAGCATGCACCAATTTGGGACTGAATAGCAAATAATATTTGCTTTGAAATTCTCTCAAGACATTCAGTGGTAGAATTGACTCCAAAGTAGAGAACTAGATCTGTTCGGTTATGGTGAGTTAGTAGAAACATCCCTATGTAAAAAGGAATAATTTTTTTCTTCTAACTTATAACCTCAACTTAGGCAGAGGCAGATTTTTTTTTTCAATTAGTGCCATTGACTCTCCATTTTCTGTATTGCAGTTTTACATCTGAACCATGCAAAATGCCAAATGCATTTTGCATCCTCTTATTTCACTGAGACAAAAATGTTAAGCATGCTGAAGTTTCATCCCCACTGACAGTAGAGATTATTTGAAGTTTTTGCTGTCATCATGTTGGAATTAACAGTAAGCTATATTAGGTCATCCAAAGTTCACAAATTGCACAAATTTTAGAGGGTTTCCCCTCCAAAATACCTTGCTTCTGGGCATAATGTATCTGATCAAAAGGACTGCTGCATTTATGGTCTTGCTGATTTGAGGTGCTTTTTTGCTACCTCTACCTAAACAATAGATCTTGTGCTGCCTTCAGGGAATAGGTGTGATAGGCTGAGTTGCAATTGATGGCTAGGATGTGTCCTTCGGAATTGGATCAAATCAGATGTTTACTGTGATGATGCATAAAACAATCCATATGGAATAATTGCTCTGCTTTGTCACTAACAATTACCTCAAAGTGTATTTAAGTCAAATAAAATGACAGAAACATTTCACAGAAGGGAGCAGCTTAGTATGACAATCTCTCAGTGGGTATATTTCAATGAAAACAGATTGAAGAAAGAACTGAATACAGATAAATGCAGTAACATGAACTTGGGCAAAGTTTCTAAAAATCATGCTAGATGGTTTATTCCTTATTTTCATTATCAAAGGATTCTGTATAATATCTTCAGTCTTTTTCCCAGGACTAAACAATAGTAGATGGATCTGTCTATTATCTATTCAGATAAACTTTTATTCTGAACTGTAGCCATTTTCACAATAAACAGCTGAGGGATGTTCAAGCCACATTTCTTTTCTCTTTTTTCAGTTTCACTCTCCCTTTCAACCACTTGTTACTGATCATCTCTTTACTCGTGTTATAAGTGAATACTTTTGCTCACTTTTCAAGTGAATACCATGAAATAGATGAAGCCTCAGTTTCCATGTCCACAAAAGGCATTCTCCAGATATTATTTGTTATCCTTTATTTTTTTTTTTTTTATTATTTTTTTTTTAACCGACGTTATACACAAGAAGCAGCAAAAGGTGAGGAAACATCAGCTACTGCTCGTAAATAATTTTTGGATGGGAGACAGCTGACAAATAGGTTGGACCAGAAAATTAGCTATGCAGTGAGTGTGAAAGGATCAGGTGAAGGGAGAAATCCTGGTTCTCTCTCATGTCTTAGTCCTTCTGTATCAGATCCCTTCAGTGGGCCACTCAGTTATGCCTGGCAGCCTGCATTTACTAAAAGGAACATGATGTACCCTATGGTGGTACATTAGGGCTTTCTTTAATGTAGTTGTTGTTGTTTGTTGTTGTTTTCATTTTTCATTTTTAGCTGAACAGTTCTTGCTTGCATTTTGGTTATAATCATGAAATGCTTGTCCCACGTCCCATTGTATAAATACACTCAGCAAGTATTTGCTATATTGCAAGACTCGAGGTTCAGATACTGAACCTGTCAGTTCTCTAAATAAACACAGTGGCCTACAAAAACGCCTGAGCATCGAGGAAGCCAGTGAAAGATCTCCATCATTTAACACCTATCTTGCTTTAGTTCAAACAGTCATCTTATAGCACCTTTGAAAGTTTGGCCTGTAATACTTAAGGTATTTTTCTATTATTCTTAAATAACTGAAGAAGTAAGTAATTATAAGTTTAGAAGGTACCAGCATGTATCAGGTTTTAAAAATATTATGGAATTAATAGGTTATGCCATTTGTGAGTGCTGCTTCTAGATGTGTTATTTCTTAATATTGTATCAAACTTCTAAATGCATGCTATTTTATCTTGCTTGTTTTGCATAATATCTAATACAGTAAATCAGGATGGCTTAGTGTTGGAATTATTAACTGACTTCTTTAAAAATCCAAATAAAACAGCTTTTGTAATTCCATGTCTATATTAGTTTTTTTCTTGTGTGATCTTTTTCCCACTTTACCTCAACAGGAATGATGACAGTCACCACTAGTTCCTAAAACCAGATGATAAAACAGCTCTTTCTGCATTGGAAAGGGAGCTAGTTTAGAGTGTGTTTTTCTTCATGAGGTACTTAGTGAATGTGTTATTTTACCTCAAGTAACTTTTTTTTTTTTATGTTTTGGGACTTTTCTGTTTCTTTTGTAAGCATTAATTGGCACCACAAACACCTACTAATTTACCTTCCAATTTCTCCCTGTCATGTACAGTTTATTACAGATTTCTCATTTATTACACAGATGTGAAGCAAAATTCCCTGGGTTTTTTGTTCTTTTTTTTTTTTCCTTTTTTTTTTCTTTTTTTTCTTTTTCTTTTTTTTATTTTTTTTTTTTTACCAGAAGCATTGTATTGCATAGGTACATTGGGACTGAGGTGGTCTGAGGGTGTTTCTAACATAGAGAGATGCGAGACAGACTGTGTTGCCTTTGTGCCTTGGTTGTCCATTTAGAAAATGAGGAACATATTGATTTTCTCTGATTAGGGTTAGAAACAACTGTAAGAAGGAAATGCCTCTGGGTGGTAAAAGGCTCGGGTTACTTCCTATATAGTTACAACCTAAAAGACTACATTCTTATTTTTATTTGTGTGCATAGTTTTTTTCTAGGCTCTATTTTATTCCTCTGTGACCCATTTACTGTCAGCACTTTCTACATCATTTCACTGTATTGTAACCTCTAAGCAAAACTCTGGAAGGTCCAAAGGAAAATAGGTTTGGGAGCCGTTGTACCACAACAATTTTAAAGAATTCAGTAAAGACGTTTAAAACTAGGGCATCTAAAAGATAATCTGATTCTTTTACTGATAGAAGAGTGAAGCTGTGCTATCAAGGTTTACATTTAATTCTTTACTGTCAATCTTCACAAAGTAGAGTTAGAAATGAGATGGCAGATAAAATTTTCCAAGAGATAAAAGACATATAGGAAATAAGACTTATGCCAGAAGAGGATCCTAAGGCATTCGAATACCGAATGATGGCGAAAAACTTTGTGGTTGGAGAAGGCATATGAGCTGCCAGTGTAATGTACTTAAACTCAGAAGGGATCAGATAAATTACTGATGAATGGAAAAAAGCTGTCGCTAATACGTGATGCATAGTTAATGGGTTTCTCTTATAAAGCTTACCAAAAGCATGAAGTCAGAAATGGATTTTAGAAGAAAGTATGCTGGTTGCAGATGCAACATAATGTCTTCAACTATTTCTCTGAGTCCTTTAATTTTCTTCATTATCTCTCAAATAAAGAAATTACTAAATTACTCCTGAGTACAGTATAAAGTGTTTACTCTAGCAGATCTGACAGCTGGTTATGACCTAGCTGGCATAACCCTTGTAGATCATTCTGAAATTAATACTTCACATGACCTATGAACACCCTTCTGAGACTGGACCTAATGGGATTTGTACTTGTATGCTGGGTCCAGCGCTTTGGGACTGCCAGATGAATTCTTTATGCACAGAACTTGTTTAGTGCCATTTTCAGTCAACTAAGACTGTGTATAGACTGAAGATCTAACCCATGCTGACTATTTTTACTTTTTTGTGGCTGTTAAACAACCCTTACAGGGAGCAAACAACTACTTTTCAGAGTTTAATTCTTCAAATATATTGTATTCTTTTTGCAGGCAGCACACTTGCTTTGTGGAACTAGAAAATACTGTTTTTTACATAACCCAGGAGGTGGTTATTGCTAGAAAATATCACACCTATCCCTGGTTCCTATTTCCTTAATATGGTATTTGTTTGTGTATTTCCTACCTTGCTTTCTCTGATTAGTTAGCTGTAATCTTGTCTGTATGCTTGATTTGATTTCAAAATCCAAATGGTTCCTTGGTGGACGTGTTCCCTCTCTACTGGCAGGCACATTGCGCTGTCTTCCCCACAACTACAAATAACTGAAAAGATTTCAGACACAATTGGACTATTGCAGTATAAGAGATGGCTACATGAGTTGGCTATGTGCACATTCTTTGTCTGCTATAAATGCCCTGGCTTTTGACCTAGATGTGAAAAGCATTAATGAAGGATGCTTAACCTAATGCATTTTATCCTGTTTGTTGTGAGTTTAAAGTACACATACTATGACAGCCACATTTTATCTGATGGGTTGTAATGATAATGATTCATACTCTGAGAATTTAAACATGTGTTGGCTCTAGTAATCAAGATGACGTATGAATATGTAATTGGCAATTTTATCCTAGTCATTTCTGAAGGTAATGTGAACTTCAGCTGAAACAGAGTAAAATAGCAAGGGCTAGCATCCTGTATGTTCATCAGCATAAAACAAGGGTGATTCTTCCCACCCCCACATGACATATTGATCAAGTGAACTAAGTTTTCTGTTTTCTTATGAGTATTACAAATTTAGTCATTTGAAAATCACAGAGAGATTGCACCAGTGATTTGGTATGTTCTTGATAGAAATTTTGCAACCAGTATTTATTAGCACATTTTTTTTAGCAACACAGAGGATGACATATTCCTGCAGCCTTGATGACACCCATGTGTAGCCTATGATAGTTTCTGAAGTTTATGAAGAAATTGTTTTAAGAACCTTATGTATTGATTTCCAAAAATTTGTCAGCTTGCCTATAGGCAAGCATAGATAAACTCTCAGGTAAGAGAGCTAAAGAGAAACTCTAAATTTTTACTGAAAGATTACCCTTCATAGGTAAAGTTGCTGGCCACAGAAATGAGTAAAGAAAAATAAAGTGTTCCTTTATTCTCTGAAGAGGGCTGTCAGTGCTGTAGCTTGGAGAAAAATTAGTTTAAGGCAGCTGGTAGACCTCTTGATTCTCCCCCGATAGGAAAACTTCTGTTGAGTGCAACCCTTATGATTTGTGGGGGGAATTGTGTGCTCTGTTAGATAAAATATAGGCACTGTATTTGTTTTCTTATGTTCAGCAGATGCTAGGTTGGATCTTGCCCAGTCTGCTGTCAGAACACCCCTTAAAGGAATATCTGATAGCATCCAAGTCACTCAGCATGACCAAGTTAAATACTTGGGCTTAATGATGGAGAAAGCTGAGTGCCTTTGGAGAGCAATCCAAAGCTGTAGCATAGTAGGGAACTGATAACGATTAGCAAATGGCCATGACAATACATTTCTCTAGTTTGGACCTCACTAAGCTAGATAAGGTTTCTGAAGAAAGAAGATACAGTGATCGCTGTATTTTTTAATCAGTAATATTTACAGTCACTGGGAAGGCCTGTCCCAAATTCCTACCTGACCAAAGAGTACACGGAGAGCATTGCTCATCCTCTCTGGTGAGACTGGGCCATGGCAAAGTATATCTAAGTTGGTAAAGAATCCTACATTTTTCCAGAAATAACAGTACAGATACCAAAGGATAAATGGTTACAAAAAAGTTATGATGGGATACAGACATTTCATTACAACCATTATGATCTTTTTTTTTTTCCTGAAAAGCACAGTATCTTCACTATTTCTTAGCTATGCTCCCTTTAGTGTATCTATCTTCTGCTTGCTCTGCAAATTAGTTACTTTTCTATATCAACCCTTAGCTTTTTATTTTCTCTTTTTGGATTCTTATTCACACGTCTGAGTAGGTATATTTGGTAGTTATTTTCTGATATTTTAGTGTAGGTCAAAAGCAGTCCTTTGTTTAGTCATAAGTGTTTTTGGGTTTTCTAGAAAAGTCCTAATCTATACTGTGGGTAGGTTGAGATGTCTCCTCAGGGTTTTACCTGCACAGAGTCTAGTTTTGGAGACAGCTGTATGATGGGCCATCACTGACATGTAAAGAATTTGTTTTACACTTTAAAAGTTTAATTATAATGCAGTAAGTGGAAGTGAGGTCCAGGCAATTTTTTGCATTAAGGTTAAACGTATTTATTTTAAGAGCAGTTAAAATGGGCTTTTGCATAAACAAACTCTTAGTATCAAATATATGCCAAATGTGTATATATATACGTATGTGTGTTGGTGTATGTATATATACATATAGACACAAAATAAATAAAATCTGTTACTTTTGACAAATTTCTTCTTAGCTAATCCATTCTTTAGTAATCTGAGATGAAATGCTTTAGTTGAAGATGTGACCTGATCCCATTTAAGGGCTGGTGAGAGCTTTCCATTTCAGAGAAGATTGTAATTGTGTTGGTTCATGAGATCTGAATAGTTCAAGGGAATCTATTTCCATTTGCATTTGAATGTATTAATTTTGCAGTTATTAATGAACATTCGTTGCCTGGGTAATTAGAAACTTCTCATCTTGTGCAGTCTTAAGCATCTTGCATATTCTGCCTCTTGAATTTTTAATTCTCATTCCTCTCTGGATGTGATATTACCCAGGGTCTACTCCTGGCCATTCATTTTAGTTTTTTGTTTTCTTTCACTGGTACATCATATGAACTTTATTATAGAAACCTCAGTAGTTCCTGGAGTTTTAAAAAGCTTTTCGTTACATCTTTGCTGTCTTGCAGATTTCTTTTCCTCAATTCATTAGTTTCTTTTCCAGTATTTCTGACTGGAGCATTTGAAAATAGTAGTGCTCTACTTTGTTGCACACAATGTCTGCCTGCCCATCTGTTGCTACTTACGTATTGCACAATTACAGTACTACATTCACTGGAGGTTTTGGAGTCAGCCTGTATGCTTGAGAATTCACTGGACTGGTAAAGAAACACAAACTTATGCCCTTACAAAACCGATAACTTCCTTAGTTAACATGAATTAGTTTAGGAATTCTTTATTTCTTTACCTCTGTTTCTTCAAGCATGGTCATGTAAGTAACTGCAAATAAGTATTTGGAGATAAAATGCAAGTGTAATTTTACTGTTTCCACTATCTCCTCTATAGGAAAGAAACTCCACTCTGCGCTGACTCAGTACAGTCTTACTTATGTCCTTGTTCTGTACCCATCCTGTAGATAAACAGAATGTTTCTCTTTAGAGCTGTCAGCATAGCACATTCATTAGCAATAAATAGGTTTAAAACTTTTAAATTAGCAGACTAACGGCCTCAAAACCTGCAGAGCAGCATCCAAGTTGCGTGGCAATTTAGCTGGCTTTTAGGAAAGCTTTTCTATAATTTAATTTATTCTGTCATTTTTTAATGAACTCTTCAACTTACTGTTTGGATATAAATAAAATTTCTCTTTTTACTCCTCACCCCCCAATTATTTTCTGCTTAAGCAAGCACAGAGCATATAATGCTGGTACTGATATTTTTTGTTGACAATGGTATGTCTAATTTTAGCTTCACAATAAGCAGAATAAACTCCAGGTAGGAAGTCCTTGTTTTAAGCATACACATTGCCAATAATATGTATATTCCAATATTCCAATAATTAGTATATTAGTAGCCATGTGACTTGTCAGATTTATGTTTCAATTTGATATACTTGTAAGCTGCTGCATTTTTTTAATCATTGTTATTATTTTATTTTTCTAGTAATTATTTAATTATTTTTATTTTATATAAT
>NW_010123444.1:0-11908 GCF_000699245.1 Pterocles gutturalis
TTCCTCTCCATAAGCTAATAATTATAAAGCAGAGGATTTGTGGAAGGAAAACCATATAGTAACTGCTTGTCTCTCTCCCATTCTTTCTTTTTGTAAGGCTCAGTGGCCTGTCCCCATTCCTGGGAGAAACTGATGCAGAGACAATGAATTATGTAGTCAATTGCAACTGGGATTTTGATGCAGAAGCATTTGAACAGCTATCAGAGGAAGCTAAAGACTTTATTTCCAGATTACTCGTGAAGGAGAAAAGGTACCTCTCTGATTGTGAGGACGGTAGCACCTAATAACATAAAGTTCCTTCTAGCCAGCTGTTTGGATTGCAGCCAGCAAGGAGAACTTACTACATGATGGTTTTGTGTGCTGTATCTGTGCTTGCTGGGCAGTTTCTCAGTGACTCAAAAGCCCTTATTTAAAAGGAAAATGTCTGTGTACCTTAACTGAAGAAAGTTGCTTTTCACAGTAGCATCAATACAGGCAGAACAGAGGAAATCTGGAAGGATTTGCTCTGTAGGAATCCGTCCTTAGTATTCCTTCTCTGAGCAAAAGCTGTTTCTATTGTTACTTTGGATTCTCACAAGCCCTGACACAAATTGCAAAAATCTCTTGAATGCCATGGAGGATAAATGGAAGCTGCAGCATTGTTCTCTTCTAAAGTGGTCTACATGCATTTGGTAAATATTAAAGGAGCATTTGGAACTTAACTCTGCGTGTGGCTTCTTAGTCTTGGCTCCACTGAAATAAAAAGCAATTGCACATATGAAACAAGAGGAGAGAATGAGGATAATATTGATGTCAGATCATGGCTATGGGGCTGGGTAAGGGAGTAATTTTTCTCTTGCTGAGCCGTGATACAAAACTAATCAAAACAGGAAATGATGCATACGGTGGAACAGATTGTGTGTTCGAGGGGAATTCAAAGGAGTGCTTAGAATATTAACAACTTCCAGATCATTACCTAAATCAGACAAATCAGTTCTAGTACTAGCTACATTTTCAACAATAAGTCATATGAAAAGCTAAGAATAAACTGAACTTTAGCATATTGCCAGCAGCAGACAACAAAGAGGCTTTTTCCCAGGCTGTGATGATGATTTGCTGTGAGACTGTAAACTTGGCTTTAGAGTTTTCCATTTTTCTGTGCAATGGGAATAAGTACTCCAGGGGGACACTACGCAAAATCTGGTTAGAAGCTGTGAATGTGAGAAGAGTGTTGTCAGTGAGATGCAAAGAGCAATGATTAGTTGTCCCAGTTGTTCACAAGGTGTATGGACAGCCTGCACTCTCCTACAGAGTGGGCACCTTTGCCGTGCTGGGACAATAGGTCTGGCCTCGGGCAAGGTCTGTACCTGCCTCCCCTGACCACTGAAATGAGGTGCAAGCAGCCAGGAATCGTCATCATCTTCTCCGTGGCAGCTCAGACAAAGCTCAAGAGTTAGGCATAGGCTTTTGTTTTGAAAAAAAGGCAAATTAAACTTTTTTTTCTCAACACCTATCCCCCAAGATTTCCTCTGTTGCCATATATTTCTCAAAGCTTTTTGGATAGGCCTTCAAATGTGGGCCGGTGGTTGACTGTCAGGATATAAGGTATGCTTAGCTTGATCCAAGTTTAGGGTGAATAGACAATTGTGCTTGTTAAATATGAGGCACAGAAAAAGCCTGCACTATCAGGACAGACAGATAACACCACAAATATTATTTTTCTGTATGCATGGATTCACTTAGCGAAGTTCTGCATCCACATAACAAAATCACACACAAACTGATGAACCTGGACAGCTGCTGCTTCAAATAAAAAAAATACCCACAAAACCAAACCCAAAAAAGGCAAAATATGGTATTTAACCACAGCTCCATGAACCCCCTGCAGACCCACCAGCAGCTTTTCATACCACTCGCCCCTTACACTGGAGAGCGCAGGATGTCATTAGGATCTTGTGCGTGGGGACGAACAGCATCTCGGAGCATCCCCACTCCCTTGTGTTTGCTCATTTAAGGCAGCTTGCTTTATCAATAACACTGGGCAGCACAGGGCACTGAGAACATGGCAATGGGGGTAGCTGGATTTACACGGCAAATTTCCTCTCCTGCAGCTACCGGATGAGTGCAACACAGTGCCTGAAGCACGAGTGGTTGAACAACCTGCCCGCCAAAGCCAAGAAGTTCAAGCTTCGCCTGAAGTCCCAGTTGTTGCTGCAGAGTTACATGGCTCACAGAAAATGGAAGGTAAATAGACAAAGGCTGGCAAATCTATTCCAGAGGTAAAATCAGCTCAAGATAGGCAGAGCCATGCTCTCCTTTTTTATATGTTGTCTCACTTTTGCCCATAGGCTTCTTTCTTGTAAACATGAGTCTGGGAAGTCTAATTTCAGTTGTAAATTAAGTTTTTTCTCCTGCAGGATGATATTGCTTCTATTTTTAGTAAGCTTGGTTTCAATTTTTACTCCTTATGGTTGGTGTTTAGAAGTTGTAGTTTTTTTCTTTACAAGTTCAGAGGCTTGAGATGCTACTTAGCTTATATTAAATGTTCTTTATTTCCATATTGGAGAGATTGTTTCTATTGACAACAGTTGTATTGTTTTGTTGTCACTGTGGAGTAGGGATACAACATAAGGCAGTTGTGGACCTCCCGTTACACAGAGTAGAAGTCTGGGAGAGAGAAAAGTAGGCTTAATAGCTTAAACCCATCTAGAGAACTCTTGAGGACCTTTCTGGTAACCCCGTGCTCCTTCAGAACTAATTTTTATATGAAGAAGTGATAGATAAGAATTTCTATTGGAGTTTCTATTGGATTGTATGTAGTTGATCCTGAAGGCGAATGTGGTGATCTTGTTACAAATAAGCCCATGGAAATGTGAGGAAAACTCAGCGAGGACCATTTTCTTTTGTCACTGGAGAGTTGTAATTCTTTGCCAAGGAGTTAAACCAGAGGCTTACACTTTTTTCACTGCTGCACTCCAGCTGTTTGGTCGTAGACTTCTGCACTTGCATTTAAAAAAATACATGATCTAAAGACCTATCACTGTACAATTCGTAGTGATGCTGCAGAAGTTCACAGCACCAGCAGCCTGTTCTGCAGTAATCGGTGGTTCCCCAGTACAAAGCTGTTCTACGCTGCAGTCCACACAAGCTGTGGGCCACTGCAGGTAAATGGATTTACCAAGAAAAATATCAATGTCAGCTATAGTTGCACTCACACTTGGACTGTTCTCTTTTGTTCACAGAAACATTTTTATGTGGTGGCTGCTGCTAACAGGTTGAAGAGATTCCAGAGTATGTCTGTCAAGCTTGCATAGGCTTGTATGAAGCATCTCTTGGAGATGGACATCAAGCCATGGAAGAAGGATTCAATGTCTTCAATAATGTCTACCCTTTTGTTTTATAACATAAGTTTTGGGTCTGTCCTCAAATATTATGTGTGTTAGTGCTAAGGTTCCAGAGTGCCTCAAGGCAGAGGTACTGAAATAATTTCTAAAAGCAGAAGCTACCTTGTTTGTTTTCACAAGTTTTCAGTTGTTGTACATAGGGATGGAAAAAAAAATTGTTATTGGGGCTGACTTCTTGCTGAAGGCTTTGATTCTGCGGAGTATTGTTGGTGTTTTTACACCAGAAAACACCTTGTCAGTTTTCCAGTTTCTCACACCAAGCATGGGATCTCTAAAGACTTTTTTCATGATTGATGTATGTCAGTTTTAGAGCACTGCCAAATCAGTGGCCCAAGTTTTCCCTCAGGTGTTTGTTACTTGGAACAAAAGATATCAGATATCCTTTTGTTCTGTAATTTTTTCAAAAAGATTTTTTTTTTTCTCCAAACATGATGATGATTCAGTGCAACTACTCCAAGTTGAATGGTTTTGGTTTGTTCGTGGTTTTTGTTTTTTTTTAATTTTTCTCTCTTTTAAAAAATAGTCACTGCATAGGTACAAAAGAAGAGGAATCCTGCTTTGAAGCAGCTTAATTCAGTTGGTCCACTGCAGCTTTTTCTTGTGGTGAGTTGAATTGAGCTGAATTTATTGAACTCTTGGAAGCAGACAGGTGAAACTGCCACAAATAAAAATCACCTAATGACAGCTGGGTCTATGTAAAAAGATCTCATGCTGTCCAGAAAAGAAGAGATTTCCAGACATCATTTTATATATGTTTAAAATTTGTAAGTGCGTCTCACTGGTTGTGACTGCAGCCCTTGATTTTTTTAAGTTTTAGTTCGAGGATTTTTTTTCTCCACTTTGCCAATTTTAATTAAGTCTGAGAAATTGATATGGTGTGATATGCAGAATAGGTTTTATTGCTGTTCAGGAGCAGGGAAATGGTGTATTGCCAAGCTCTGCCTTTAGCCCAGTTAGGATGCTGAAGCCCTTTCCAACCCCCCATTTTGCTCTTGAACTTTAAATGTTTTCTTCACAATACTAACTTATTTTGTATTTTAAACTTTTCCCTGATGTGTAAAAAGTTGGGCCCACTTGCAGTTGCTCAGCTAGAAGTATAATATTATTTATTAAACAGGTGGTTTCCTTCATTCCTGTTCTAGATTCTGCAAAACTCAGTGTGAGGTGGATGGGCTCTTAGGAAAAACAGAAACTCATAGTACTAAAACGAGCTTTCCAGCAAAGGCATCAAACCCCTGTAAAGCTCCCTTTAACTTTATGGACTTTCACATCCCTTGAATTAGCACAAGTGTTGGTTGCTAATAAAGAGATTTGCAAGACTGGCTTACCCTAGTGTAGTTATCTTTTCCACTCCAGTGCTTCTTGCTTTGCGTAGTCCTGAATTCTGAGGACTCAAGAGAAATAATCTTGAAATCAAATGAAATAATCTTGACAATGTTTCACCTTCTGTGAAGGCCCACTTTTGTTCTTGTTTTCCTTCCACAGTGGTTCTGCATGCTAAATGTGATTATATTAATTGGTCTGTATATTTCTGAACTAATACTAATAAATTCTATTAAAGTGGAACAAGCCTATTCCTCAGTTTTGGTTTTAACCGTCCCACCAAACAAACCTGAAAGCATCTCTCAGTAGGTCTTAACAGAATGCTAATGTGCGGAGTTGGATTCTCTCCCATCCAGAGGACCCTCTGCTACATATTATATCAGATTTTAAACAGCAGACATTGTTACAGCTCTTACTCAATGTGGGTTAATTATCCAATATTTTCTTTGTGCATCAGGTGTTTGTTTGGAGTCCATTCCTCAATGGACTCAGTTACTGTTATGTTTAAGAACTCTTATCTGGAACAAAATTAGCTCTTGCTAACTAAAGAAAAGTTGCTTCAAGTGATTTCCTTTTTCATGCATTGGGAGAAATGAAAGGAAAATAGCCAGTAAGTTTTAATTTTTCAGTTACTGTGTGTTTCTTCCTCTATTTTTGTAAGAGGGTTACACACAGATACTCTCTACTGTGTTGTACATATTTCCTCTCATTTTTCTGCAAAGAGAAGGTGCATCTGGCCAGGAGGATTACTATTCTGTTCCTAGCAGAAAGAAATCCCTTTAGATTTGACAGCCACCACAGTTTTGCAGTACAGTGAAACTCACTTCTACAGCCCCATGGGCTGTTTCACTGTATCTGTGTATTTTGCTTTGGGGTCTACAAAAAAAAGCTCCAAGGACAAACCACAGGTCACCCCTGAGTCCCTGGAACAGAAAGATGACAAAAAGAATGGCCCCATACCCTGATATCTAAAGCAGTTAAGATATCTGCTCTGGTACTGGTGGTGCCATCAGTGTCACCCAGGTAAGCAGGGTTTGCAGTGAGGCACCTGGCAAGCCACTACAGTGCTGCTGAGATGACGCTCGGATGGGGCAGTTTTTCAAATCTAAATGCTCAGGCATGAGATAATTTATTTTGTTTCATATGGACACTTGGGGTTTCCGGGATTGTTTTGAAATGAGGATTTATCAAAGTTAACTTCTCTTTGCACATCCTAGGCTGAAAAGATGCAAGAGAAATTGGCAGAAGGCTTGGACTGGTTTTATTATAGTTACATCAGGCCTGTACTACTAAAAGTTGTGATTTTCCTTCAAAAAGTAGTTAACACAAATTGTAGTTCAAGAAGCTGGGATGGAAGTGTAGGGCTGCAGAAGTTGCCTCTAAGAACTACACAGCAGGGCACTCTGTCCTCTTCACTAAGTTTATGACTGCAAGATGCAGTCAAGACAAGATCCTTGTCCCCTGCCTATCTTCCTTCTTAAAGCACAGACCTCTCCTGTATGTCTTTTATTTTGCACTCTAAGGGTTTTATATATGACAGGTATCAATAACCTGATGTCACAATCCAGTATCTTTATTGTTTCTTGAAATATTTGGGCTCCCTTACAAGCACAAGATACTTTAGTCCCATACAGGTTATAAAAACAAGTCAAATTCAATGACTAAACAATATTTACCCAACAGTAAAAAAAAAAAAACCAGTCGTAATTCCTCTGCTGGTTTTGCAGTGTAACAAGGCACAGTTAGTGCTCTCCCTCTTTTTTCACTGACTACTTCCAGCCAGGGGCCAAGGACATTGAACTTATTTACACTTAACACAACATCAGAACGTGATCTGCTTCTTGCAGCAAGAGAACAAAGCTATTCTACCGCCTAATGCCACAGCTGCTCAGGTACCAGCCTGGTGAGTAGTCAGACTTCTTGTAAAATCACCTCAGTTCTGGTGTCATTTACTATACATTCTTAAAAACTAGCTAATAAATAAAATCAGCTGGCTACCAGGCAGCCATCACTCCTATGCTACTGGACCTCTTGTTAGAGCAGAGGGAGAGCTAAAATCATGAGCAAGCAGCAGTGATATTACTATGTGGCACAAGAGACAGTACTCCTACTTGCCTCTTGTGCCTTAGCAGCATTTTCCAGGATTTTCTTTTTCCATTCTTCATAGTCTTCATTTGTTTCAGTCTTTGGCCGCTTACATGGCATCTCCTCATCATCGTCAGACCCTATGAGAGAAGGAGAAAGTCCATGACAGGCAGTATGTTGGGCATAACCATGGCAGTGAGCAATTGAACAGACACAAGCACAGGGTCTGTCCCTGTGTTATTTAATCCTGTGGCTTGCTGCTGCCCTGCACCTGCCAGAACAGTCACCTCTTCACCTTTGTGTCTGAACGGAACAGTTGTTCTTAATTCTGCTAGCACTACTCAGAATAAACACCCCTGAACTGCTAGGTTCTCTTTGTCCTTTCATTAGTCAGTGGTTTGCAGAATGCAGTAAGCTGCTGAGAACTGAACGTTATGGCATATTCCACAACTGAAATATTAAGCGGCAATAAAGCTCAGACCTGCTCTGGTGAGGTGATTTTAGGTCATAGCTAAACGCAAACTTACCCTCTTCCTTCTCACAGTGCTCCAGGCTGGTCTGCAAGCTTTCTGGTGTCTCTGCAGCTGGTGGAACATCATCTTCTGAAAAAATAAGTAAGTTGCTTTACTTCTGAAAGGTGTTTGGGGCCCCAAGGGGGGGTGTTCTACATGCAATTCTTTGACAGCAGTACCACCTTCCGAAAGTATTGGCTCCTAGTCAGAGCAGTTCCCTGGTCCAGACTGATGCCCAAGCTGTGCGTGCAGAGGTGCCAGCACACTTCAAGGGCTGGATGGACTGGTTGGCTACTTCAGCTCGCCCTGCTGCTGCATTTGTAACCACAATGATGCACCATGGTCATACCCCCAAAACACACTGCTACCCCCACCTTGAGTACTGTGGCAGGATTCTCAGTTATTTCTTTCCCTTCTATCCCATCTCCTCGCTTTGTACAGTAGATGCCCACAACATCCAGCAGGGCTGTCCATGTTACAGATGCAGTCTTCCCTGAACTGATAGAGAAACTCCCAGCTGCCTTTAGCCACTTCAGTGGTCGGGTAGGGTTTTGGTTTTTTTTTATAGGGCACTGCACTATGCAAAGGTCCATGCCTAGGGAAACTTTTGGTTTGAATTCAAGCAGCATGTTCCAGAAAACTCCATGATATGAAGCGTTGAAGACAGGGTGAAGCAAGGGTAGTGTCAGTGGGAGAGTAAGAATGAAAGCCTGGGAAGGGAAAAAGGAGATAAGTAGGAAGGAGCAAAGATGTAAGGACAGGAAGATGTGTCGCATTTCAATCTTCCTCCTCCACAAAAAGGAGTGTCGAGCTGCAGATTCAACAATGGGTGAGAAAGATTTCTCATGTCTGCCCGCTGAATGTGACAGGGTGGTGTTAGGTAACAGCTGAATTACTATTAGAAGAGCAAGGCTTAGGCTTGGTAATCCTGCAGTGGGGGAAAGGAAACACAGAAGTGAGTCAGTCAAACCAACAGAGGTAGCAAGATGTTTATGTTAATTGTGTGTTGTGTTGCCATGCTGCTGGGATGCAGAAAGCAAGCAAGAAGGAGGAATCCAAGATAGGTCAGGCAGTATGGGAGAAGCAGGGAATAAACTACAGCAGCAGAGAATGTAAGGAGCAGTGAGCATCTGGGAAGAGAGGAAATAACTTATTTTCAGCCTTGCTACATGCTAGGCTGTTGTGACTTCCCTAGGAGCCACAACTGTGATTGGGAACTGGACTGCAGGAAACACGTTGGAATGGATGGGCAGGTTTGGCTGAAATGGAACAGCTGAAAATTATCAGAATTAGATCAGGAGTGGAAAAGGATGGGGCACTGTGAGGCCAGGCAATGGGTATGCTGTCTTACAGGGATAAAGCCAAAAACTTACTGCTGAGTTTCTGGCTTATCTTCTCCAGCTGATTGCACAGACGGTCAAATATTGCTTTTTTTACCCCAGATGTAGCCAACATTTTAGTTTTGTCCACTTTTAGCTTCAAACACCTACAAGAGAAAGTTAAGTTATCTCTGCACAAAGCAACACTCCAGCAACTATCACTCAGGTGAGGTGACATTTATACCACCACTATGTGTGAGAATGAGGAAGGTACACCTGAGTCTTTGTTCTATCTAATCCTTGTCTCACTCCGAAACAAACTTGCTAGAAAAATAGACCCCTGCACCATTCAGTCAATACAGCTCAGAAGTTGAGACCCAGGGTTAGTTCAAGTTACATGAGGAAATTCTATTAGGAAAAGGTACTTTCCAGGTTTTGAGGGAATCAGGACAAAATCCCACTACTGCAAAAAAAGCTGAATGGGACCCCTGTGTCAAAAGAATATTTGTCAGGAGCTATGCAACTACACAGCACCTGAATTGGTTCATAAGATTGTTACACGGCATAATACTGAAAGGGAAGATATTTACATGCAAGCAAATTCTTACAAATGGTTGGCTGAGGCAGGTGCTCCTGGCACCTATTTTCCAAGCTGATGCAGACAGCCCTACAGCTATCAGATTCATCTCCCAAAGGTTTTTCCTTCTTCAGAATGGCTGCTTCTTGGTCCTCAGAAAGCCCCAGCCATTCTTGCACCTTGAGCAGCATCTCACCAAAAGCCACTTTTTGCTTTGTTCACAGCTCAAATCTATCCTGATAAGGGAAAACAAATTCCCACTAAATCTGAAAATGTTAGTAAGGAATTATGTTATGCTGGTGCTATGGGTAGGCTGAGAGGACGGAAGGTGAAGTGCAAAACACTAACAGGAGTTCTTCGGCTATGGCCATTGATGTGACCTAATGGAGCTACCCACAGCATCCACACCATGGAAGACAGATTTAATTTATTTTAGGAGAAGTAACTCTAGATTCTTTTCTGTATATTTAATACAATACTTCTGCTTTCTGCTGAAGGCAAAGACAGCATAGGTTGGACACTCCACTGTAAGGAAAGCCTGGTTTGCTACAGCTGTCTCCATTTCCAGGAGTAAGGCAGCAGGATGTGCTCAGCAAAACCATTCAGACATGCTGAATGAATCCCTAAACTATACTCACCTGCATGCAGTGAATAGTGCAGCTGTTAGAAAAAGTGGTTTTGAGAAATCAAGGTCCATTTGCTGTGCTTCAGAGAGGCTGGATTCATACCTGAACAACAACGAGAGTGAGAATTGTATAGTGCATTTGCCACAAATGAAGCTGTTGAAATGAATTTGTCACATGGCATGAAGCAGTTGAGCAGGTCTCCTGTTGTATCACTTGGTCCTTTGCAACCCAGTCAAGCAGAAACAGTTGCTACTGGCTGAGAAGAGCAAGAGAGTCTAGGGAAGAGCCACCTCCTCTTTTTGAGTTAAAAGTATTTTAAATTAGGGATCTGGATGAAGGCATGTCAGTAAAATCTATTTCTTGTGTTCCACATCCACACAGTACTTTAATCTTTACACTAAACCTAAAAGTTACAATGAGATGTTTTGGATAAATCCATTCTTTAATAGAGAGTACAATTATAGTTTCTTTGATTCCTGTAATATGTGTATTACACAATGAAGGCTTAAGTATAGAAAATGATGTGATGGACATGCAGCACTAAATAATTTGATTTTTTATTGACCACCTGCCCCCAGACTATTTTTTTTTCCATTTGTATTAAGCACTGACAAGCATACATGGCCTTTGTGCACTGACTTGCAACTCAGAATATTCTAAATCCCTAACAGCATTTAAACATGTGTTCTCAGGGCGACAGCACTCCACAACAGAACTCTTCAGTGATTGCTCTTGTTAAAGCAGATGTTACAGACTGCAAAATTTTAGTTAGGTCTGTTGGATCTCCACTGAAGTGTTCTACCTATTTTTACAAGTAGAGTAACATGTATTTTAAGAGATCTGCTTCTCTAGAAGGGAGGATTTTTTTCTACTGAGCATTACTTCTGGACTGTGACATGATCAGCAGTTAAATGCAGGATAGTGTGATGCTATGGACAAATACAGGGACCAAGAGTCCTATCTTTTTTATATTATTCCCAGTTGAAGAACTGGAACTCAGACAATGACTGAGATTCACAGGCTAAGTCTTTATGATGTGTTTTCTAAAAAGTGGCCTAGATAAATGGTTGGATTTTCAGTGCTAAGAACTTACCTCACCATTCCAGTCAGTGGGAGATACCTGGCCCTTCCAACCATCAACCTCTTGTACATCTAATGAAGAAAGAATCTTACTAGTGATTACCTGTGTGATCCCAAAAGCTTCCTTACCTCTGTAGTATTTTTGAAGCGGTGTTCACTGCCTCCGTGCAGCCGAATTGCACAGCCAAGTCTCGCATTCCCAGTCTGGGGTTCATGTCTAGCAAACACTCCAAAGACTTCATGGAGCTCTGGTACGTTGTCTTGTTCAAACCAGAGAGTTTAACAAAATTGCTCTTTCAAGAAGACAAAGATAAACCCCAAGAATTAGTGAGATTCCTTCCCAATGTCTTATTCAGGCATCCAAAATAGATTAAACTACACAACACTTGAAAATAAAGTTCAATTGCTATATTAAACAAATTTGTGCAATGAGTGATGTAAGTTCTGACTTCACATGGAAAGATTAACCACCTAGGAATGCTACATCTTTGAATGCAGTGTTATTTTTAGACCATTTCATGGGAAGGGAGGTTTGTCTTTTCCATATAATATGACATGGCCCTTTTATCACAAGGTTAAAAACAAAAGCAACCAAGGTCTGGGCAACCTGAAGAGATGAGCAATATTTTCATGCTCCTTCTCACAGGGTCAGGTGCAACTAAATTCCCCTCTGTCTGTCAATGAACGACTTTAGCAGCTCGGTGCCATTTACCTGGCACGTCTTGCAGACGGAGGTTTACAGGCAGAGAGGGATTCTGTGAAGCTGCTGCTTCTCTCCCCCAGTGAAAAGGACAGATCTTAATCCAAACATCCTTGCTGGTACTTTATGTTACTGAAAGAACTAAAATCATAGCAAAGCAACCTCAGCTTGTGCAGCGCCTACCCCACTGCTCTCAGTTTGCCCCGTTTGAGCAGCACAAGCTCTCACGGCGCTCGGCGGCACAGGGGCTCTGGGGCAGTGCCAAGCTGCTCCTGCTCGAAGAGCGATTTTAGGGGGCTTGCG
>NW_010123444.1:11921-12124 GCF_000699245.1 Pterocles gutturalis
GGAGCCGCGTCCCAGCCCCCCCTTGTCCACTGGCTGCTTCATGGCCGCAGCTGCCAGGTCCAGGCACATCACCGCGCTGCTCGTCGCTGTCATCTGAGCCACCAGGCGCGTGCACTTCCCCTGGGACAGCCGCAGGAACTCTTCCGCTTTTCTGCGCGACACCCGGCACACAAAGCCCTCGTTACAAGGCGGTAAGGACAGGG
>NW_010123445.1:0-428 GCF_000699245.1 Pterocles gutturalis
CCTTCCAGGAAGCTTCCCAGGATGTTTTTCTCCCTTTCAGGGAGCTCTCTCCTCCGGGATCCACCTGAGACTCTTCCTAGGCATCTCCCAGAGTCCTGTGACCTCTGCTTGAGGGACCTGATATCCTGGGTAGCAGCCCCAGACTACTCCAAGGATGCTTCCCTGGATATTTTTTTCCCTTTTTGGGAAGTTGTCACCTCCAGGATCCACCTGAGAGTCATGCCAGGCTCCTCCTGCAGTGTTTTCACTTGTGCTCCAAAGAGATGAGATCCTGGGTGGCAGCCCCAAACTCCTCCAAGGATGCTTCCCAAGATGTTTTTTCTATTTTTCAGGAAGATCTCTCCTCCAGCATCCAGCCAAGACTCATGCCATTCCTCCCAGGCATCTCCCAGAATCTTCTGAGCTCTTCTTTGGGGACCTGAGATCCC
>NW_010123446.1:0-66912 GCF_000699245.1 Pterocles gutturalis
GGGGCGGGAGAAGGCGGCGGGCAGCGCCGGGGGTTCCGTGGTTTTAGGTGGGGAAAGAGGGGTTTACAGCCCTACGGCGAGCCCTGGTCGTGTGCTGGTTGGAGGGAACTCGGTTGGAGTGGTTTAGGGGAGAGTAAAAGTTGTTCTGATTCAATCCAGCCCTTTTGGCTTTTTTTTTTTTTCTTGCCCTGTTTCAGCTTGAGCTGCACCTTCACACGTTTTTCCACTGAGGTGTTGGCTTGAAAAAAGCAAGTGTACAGCGACTCAGGGTATTCATGGTTCCATGATGTGCCAGTTTAGGTTTGCCCTTGAAACAATCATAGAATCACAGAATGATTTAGGTTGGAAGGGACCTTAAAGATCATCTTAGTTCCAACACTCCTGCCATGGGCAGGGACACCTCCCACTAGCCCAGGCTGTCAGTTGTACTGGGTCTAATTTTTAATGTAGAGCATCTGCATAGGGAAGTATGAAAGCATGACTTAAACCCTGCTCTTTTGAGCTCTCGTTCCTTGTTCAGAGTTCCCCCACGGGGCTCTAAAATGGTCCATTGACTGTTTTGTCTGTTATCTCTGCTCGTGTTGCCTCCCTTGCGTGGCTGTCCTGTAGAACATCAGCTGCTTAATGTACTTCTGGAGGGGTATGCCAAGGCTTTTGTATGTTTTGTGAAGAGGCATGTGTGTGCTTACGCTGCTGTGTGCAAACGTGCCACCTTTGGTGAGTGCAATTCAAGCTTTTTAAGTGGAAGCATACCTGGGTTTTGTATAGCTTTGCTTCCTTCCCCCGTGTGCGTAAAAAGAAGGGAAGAAGTGCATGGTGTGCAGATCAGACATGCAGTTAAGTGAAGCAATATGTGCTTCTCCTGCCTTGTGTTCCTCCTGATTATAAAGATGTGCTTTTAGTGTTTTCATCTCGGTGAAAGTTGCCCTATGTGGTCAAAGGACACTTAAAGTCTGAAAATATAAAGTGAAATAATAGGTGTTTTAGGTTCTGATAAAAATCGAACTTCAAATAAATAACTTTTTGATGCTTATTGTGATGGATTGGAACAGGTAAGAGTTGCTGTTTCTTTTTGGGCTGCATTATCTTACTTGCAAGTGAGAAGCATCTATCCAGGTCATTGTGGTGGCCTCTGATGGTAATTCCTAAAGCATAAACGTTTAGCGTGGTAATTAAACATCTTGAACTCGGGATCTGTAGTGCTGAAAAGTGAAATACCTGAGGATTTACATATGGTCAGTCTGGGTTATTAAAATTATTAGTATACAGTTAGGAATACTGAATAAGACTGTTTCTAAAAGGACTTGGTCGAGTTTATGACTAATGATTACTATATGACATTGTTTTCTGTATTTTTCCTTGCCTTTCCTTAAGTGTGATTTCTTTCTCTGCCTCTTCTGTTTACAGTAGTGAACATGTTATTACTGCTCCAGAGGCGACAGAATTGAGTGGGTGCATACACTCTGTGTCAAGTATTGTTATTCCATGGGTTGTTATAACCATAACAATTTGTGTGCATGGGCAATTATAGAACTGTTTCTGCCAGAACACTGGCAAACTTCTCTGAATGATTGCAGAATGATCCCAGAGCCTTTTAAACAGATTTTCTATGAAGATGTTGTCCTTTATTCACATTTTCTTGTGACTGAAAGTGGGGAGGAACATACAGTAAAACATCTCTAAAAATAAAAGTGGAAAAACAACCAACTGTGGCTGGCAGTGCACTCGCTATATTCAGTGATAGCCTCATGTTTACCTTGAAAAGTCATTATTTGATTTTTTTATTACTGACGTCATGGTAGAGCTGGCTCTTGACAGGAGATTGTTGGTTGTTGATTGCTGTTTTTTTATGTCAGCTTATGGAATAGTTTTTACATGTAGGAGGTGGTTTAGAGGGAACTGTTGAGTTGAGTACCTGTTTGACAAACTCCAGGGTTTGAGATTTATGGAGGAGTAAGAACCGGGGCAGCATGACTCTGGAGGGACCAAAAGGAGAAGGGCAGAAATACAAAATGCTTTGGAACAGGTTCTTGTAGTACCTGGAAATTAATGTTGCAAGAGCACGTGTCATAGAGGCACGTGAAAGATGGGGAGGAGGATGTTACCAGAGGTGACAAACATTAGACCATATAAAGTTACTAGTAATGCCCAGTTAGACGCTTAAGCTCTGTCATTATAATTCTTGGCCTTCTGTACTAGACTAAGCATGTGGATTCAATATATGACTCTACAAATAGATAAGAGAAATAGATTAATTAAAGGAAAAAATGTATTCAGATGTTCTGGGGAAAAAAACTTTGATTGAATTTTCTTTTTGTTGTCTTGTTTTGATAACCACTTAGAGGGAGGTAGAGTTCCACGTATTCCATGCCCCGCTCCCTGTGAAGGTGACACCTGTGTCTTTGCTGTCCCTTATCTTCTTGGACATGCAGTGATGAGAAATAGTTTTACATAACTTTGGCACTGTGATGATGTGAGTGTAACCCTTCTTGTGCATCACCCTTGGCTGTCCTGTCCTCCTTGTTTTTTAGCAGGGCTGAAGTGCTAAAACTGCCTGTTCAGTCACCTCTTTTCTAGAATGATCCCTTGCTATGTTAAATAAAAGCATACCAAAAATGGAATTTTGATGCTAGCCTTGCTTTCAGTAGGATATTCACCTGGGTGGCCTCTGTATGTTCCTCTCATCCTAAATTATTCTGTATTTCCTAGCATAAACTTGAATTTATTTCAGTAGTATTGAAACACAGGTATTTACTTTCTCTGACTAATGCCAACAATTATTTCTGGGTGGGATTATGTTTTGTTGCTCTAGCCATATGCGGAATTGACTTTCTTGATGTAAAATCAATATGAAATGTTGCTTTTTCAGAAATCTTGAACAAAGAAAACAAAGCATTGTAGATATTTTTGAATGGTATGTCTGCATTTCCTGAAAGATTTAAGACCTGCCACTGCTAGAGTTCTAAATCAGACTGAAGGAGAAGTCACAGCGTGTGTCTGTCTGCCAAATGAGTTAAATCTTTCCAGTTTTGGGGAGATGTACACTGGAGAGAATATAATATGAGGTCATTTAGAATATTAAGTTAATGTCTCTTAAAGGAATATATATTGGCTATAACATGGTCAAGGTATTAGGCAGGATTGCTTTCAGTGGAATAAATCAGAATCTGATATTTTGAATTATGAAAAAAAATGAACCATTTTCCTTTAATTTCAGCAATTTGGATGGGGCTGACTTGTGGTGTTACAGGAGAGCGTTGCAGTTGGAGCTTTCTGGAGAAGAAAGTGGGGATCTGTCTGCCTGTGTGCTTTAGTGTTTAAGAGCTTTGTGATTGTAAACTTTGAATTTAAATTTTACATTAAATTAATTTTGAGTTTCTTAATAAATTTCTTATGCTGTTTTCGTAGCAGTACCTAAGTTGCCATGATCGTGATACTTTTTTGACAGTAAAGGAATATGCAAATAGTTTTGGAATTGAGCAGTACTACATAATGTCTCTCTCTTTTTTTTTTTTTTTTTTTTTTTTTGCTTCCATGGCAGCAGAGTCTCAGCTGCTGTGAACAGGTTTTTGTGGATTGGAGTTATTAATGATTTTTAGTTTAGTTTTAAACTAAGAAGGCAGCTTTGCCTGAGTTCCTGGAAATTCGCCTGATGTACCATTTAAAGAAGACTCTTAAGTCATCAGTTTCTACCTCTTGGATAAAATTACTAAGTGGTCAGTCTTAGTCAAATGTTTTTGACTATGCATGTAGCTTGATTTTTTTTTAAGCTGATGCTGAAATAAAGCCTTACCCTTCACTTACCTCTGGCTAGTGTTTTTTGTCCTCTTCCTTGCTTGTATGAGCTGAATCTTCAGACACTTCCTTGTCTTCCTGGATTTGCTTTCAGCCAGGCTGGCTTTCCAGAAACTGAGACTAAGCTCATGGTTGCAAAAAGAATGAATGGAAGCAGGAGGAGGGTGAGGATGCTGCTTATAGTGGTGTCAGCTGCAGCACATTTAAAGCCGTTGTCAAAGTTGTACCTGATAGAAATTATTGTCTTCTGATTTTAGCTCTTTAGTTCAGTTGTGGATTTATTGCAAACATACTAGTTTACTTTAGTTCCATGTAGGTTTGTGGGTTTTTTTCTCAAAGCTGAATTGTTTCTTAATTTTTCAGGAAAAACAGAAAGGCAAAACAATAACCACAGCTCTCAGAATGGTTCAAGTCACTTCCACTCAAAGTGTCTCTGGCACTAGGTGAAGAAAAATCTCCATCTTGGTAGCTTGAAGAAATGAAACGGCTAGTTTCATAAAGTTTTCACTCGCTAGCAGAGAATCACATCACTTAACTCTGAACTTGTATTTTTAGTTATGAAAGGATTTTTTTAAAAGCTGCTTTGCTTATAATCTCTCTTGTCCTGAAATCATCCTGTGGGTGCAGTTTCCCGCTGTGCTTCAGCAGAGAGAACTTTAGGCTGCTGCCAAAAAGGGCCAGAGCTTTGGGATGCCTCTTCCTGGCTTGCCGTGGTTGTGGTGGCTCTGAGCCCGCGGTGTGAGCTGACAAGCTGGCTGGTGGGGAAGCAACACTTGTGCCAGGTTTGCCATCATCTCAGCAAGCTGAATGGCCTTACTCTGACTGCACAGCCATCAGCTCCTGTGCAAGAGAGTGGCTGGGACTGTATTTCAGGAGCCAGGAAAGGGAGAGTGTTTGTGCTTTTCCATTTTGAGCTTGAAGTTACTTTGAGCTAGATCCAAGCTGAAATTGCCCAAGTTTCTTCTGAGTGTCTGTATTAACTGTTCTCCCTAAATGTTCGTGATCAAGCAAACTGAAATACAGTTTTCTTGTTCCTGATCTCTAAAATATTTTTTTAAACTCCTTGTCATCTTCCCCCCTCCATTTTAAACCAGCCAAGTGTCCTTTTTAAATTGTGCCTCTAGCTTGCTTTCTTTTTTGAATTGGTTTAATAATACCTTTAAAGAGAAAATTGTTCCTAAACAGCTAGAACTTGTTATTGAGGTGCTTTTTGTGTTTGGATTTTGGTTTTGGTTGTCCTCAGTGATGTGTATGTTTTGAGAAGGAGACTCAGCACAGTATGTAAAAATATACCCCTGTCCTTCTATATCCTGATTTTCCACAGTCTAGCTGGACTTTAATTTTCCTGTCACTTAAATGCTTTCATGGAGTTTGAATTATTTAATACTGTCATAAATCAATAAATTCAAGATAAACTACAACAAGCCTGCCTAAAACTTAAGGTAAATTATACTGCTGTTTGCACTCATTTTAACATCTGAATGTTTCTGTCGGGGAAGTTTAACTACTGGAACACACTGCCAAAGGAAGTGCTAGATCCATCATTTCTTGATATGGTCAATCCCCTGGATGATGCTCACATCAGTGCATTCTTTAATCTTCCCTTTTGGCGTGGTCAGTCCCCTGGATGATGCTCATATTCAGTGCATTCTTTAATCTTCCCTTTTGGCAGATTTAGTTATTGTGTGTCCATGGGATGATCTAGTTCAAGATGATGGCCAGAGTTGAATCCAGCTGGAAGACAACCAGCTGGCTGATTTGGCGGAGAACTAAACCGGCACACCCTGGAGCAGCATAACTGCGAGACCAGCGCAAGGGAAGAGGCAGCAGTATGGGAATGAGTAGGGAGAGAGCATGCAGGGTCACTCCTTCATCCTCAGATTGCTGGATTAGGTGTAAGAAGCTGTTCTCTGTAAATGACTAAAGCAAGTGTTCCTGGAAAGCAGAGCCCATCTGTTTGGTTTCCTAAGTGGTTAAGTGAAGAATATACACTTTTAGTACGAGACTTAACAAATTTAGCTAGATTTGTGAGCTGCCTAGGAGCATCGTCAGTTTCAGATGACTGAAGAATGGGCTGTGGGCTGTTTGTTTAAAACCTTGTTGTCCCAAACAACACTTCTTTTTGTGTTCGTCTGAGTTAGTGCTGTTCTGAAGCCAGGTAAAATGAGATGCTGTTCTGAAATCGGGGCAGTGGAAGTCCTGAGGGGAGTAAGTCCTTTGTAGACATGAGGACAAAAGGAAATAAATTAATCCCATACTATCATGGGTATGGTAGATAAGGAGACAGCAGATCTTTCAGAAAAGTGCGAACAGCAGAATTTATTGAGCATGAACTATTATAAACTGTGCTGTTTTGCTCTTGAGAATCAAATACAGTGCCTCATTTGCCTGACTCAAGCTTTTGTGATACTGAAAATATACCTCATCCTTCAGCACGGGGAAGGAGAGTTTGTCTATGAAGTAGGAGACCATAGTTAAAACATTACATTAACATTCTCACATTATGAGCAGCCTGAGTGTAACAGGATCTGCTTTTAGTGCATACCAGTATCTGTGTAAGGATGTGGTACAGGAAAGTGGGGAAATTGGAAACTGTCTCGGATAAAACCCTTTGCAGCTTGAGGAGAGCTTGAAGGTGTTTCTTGTAGCTGTTTGTGCTATAGGGCTGTACGTGAATTAACCGTGTGGTTGTTGTCAAGTAAAAGCACATTGGAGAGTGCATAAAATTGTTTCCTCTAATTTTCATGTGCAATGTAAATGGCTTCTAATGCGTAGGTAGTAGAAGAAAACCTGCCCTGGTAAATATCGCGTAACAGGAAGCCTCTGGCTTGATGAATAGCGGATGAAATAAAGCTGTTTATGAAGTGGGAGATGTGCTGTCAGTAGAATAGGACACATCTCCATGCAGCAGGGAGACCATGCTGATTTCCCATTGAAACAGATTTGCTGGATCTTGCTGTATCTACGCTGCTGTATTACACTTTTGCAGTTCTGAGCAGTGATTGAAGTGGTAAATCCTGACCTGTGTTTTTTTAAAAAAACTGAGATTATGTTGTTGTGTTTTCTATCCTCTTGATTTTACTTTTTTTGCATGTAGTTGGGTCACCAGGGTTGTGCCTGGTAGTTGTGAAATATATGAGGACAGTCAAAAGGATTTCCTTTGTCTTTCTGAAATCCAAACTAGTACTACAATAAAATATTTTGAGAGCGGTGGAGGTGAGGGTTAACTTTCTATGAAGATGTGTTTGGGTGTTCTGTCTCCTGACCTCAGAGACTGGTATCCCTTGTCCCAGACAGTTTTTCATAACGTCCTGTAAGACCTCTGCTCCCTCCCCAAATTCTTCAAATACCGATCGTTCTGTGTTGCTATCAATTAGCTGTGCAAGATGCGGCACATGCTATAACTGCTTCCAAGCTGCATATTTGGTGATTAGCCAACCATCAGGTTAAAACAGCAAGTGTGTTGGGGGAGTCCTGAAGTCTTTTCCTCAGGGAGGACTGATTTGGGTGCTTCAGTGGTGACTCTGCAAAAAAGCCCAAAGAACCCCTCTTATTTTTGAGGTGCTACTCTTCTGGCATGTTTCAGCCAGATGGGTATACAGGGGAAGAATTACTGGGAGTGAAGCAGGTGGATAGGTCAGTAGGGATGCCCATGTGAGCCTGGCTTCTTGAGGTGCTCCAGATGATGTTTGGGTATCTACGAACACCCCAAGTGAACGAGGATGGTTGATGTCCTGCAGCAGTGCTGAGAGGATGGGCCAGAAGGAACCTCTTGTGATTTTCTAAAAAGACAAGTGTGTAATCCAGCATCTAGGTGGTAACAGCCTTGCTGTCTGCTGGGTGGCATGAGCAGAATAGCTAGCAGGTCATGGGGAGTGGTTGTGCCCCACTACCTGGCACTCACAAGGCTGTCTCTAAAATACTGTGCCCAGTTTTGCTTCTCTTTCCCCTCAAATGCAAGGAGGATGCCAACAAACTGGACAGTCAGATGTGGTTAGGAGGCTCGTCCACATAGTGTGCAAGAAGTTGGCCTAGCCTGGAAAGGAGAAAGCCATACTCTCCTCAGAGGCACAGTGAAAAAAGGTGAATCGATGGCTGTGAGTTAGGATAACAGTAATTCCTATTGAATATAAAGGGGAAAAATAACTATGAGAATGCAGTATCAGAAAAGGTGCCCAGTGTGGCTGTTCTGTCTCCATCTTTTGAAGACTTGCAAAATTTAGCTGGACAGTGTGTTGGGTGACCTGATTTGACGATGAGGTTAGCCTTGCTCTGATCAGTTTGGAGTAAGTGAGCTCCAGACATCCTTTCAGACCTTGTTTTTCTGTGATTGGAAGTATTGTAAGCCATGCAGGGTTTAAATCATGGTCTCAATAAGATATGCTTGAATCCTTCTAAATTCTAGTTCCAAATGGATGTTTAAAGGACTCAAATCTCCTAACTCTTAGAATATAGTTGAGCTAATGAAGAAATTTTATGTCCTTTAAAATGATCTGATTTAGATTGTAGGGTGCCCTTGAGCATTTGTGTTTTTGACTGGCTTTGTAAAAATCCATTGCATAAGGATTCCTCTGTGTGCTTTTCGATCAACAGTTCAGTTTTTGTATTGACTAAAACATTCACACCAAGAAGGAAAATAACTTTATTAATCATAGTTCATCACAGAATGGTTTGGGTTGGAAGGGACCTTAAAGATCATCTAGGTCCACCCCCCTGCCATGGGCAGGGACACCTCCCACTAGCCCAGGTTGCCCAAAGCCTCATCCAGCCTGGCCTTGAACCCCGCCAGGGATGGGGCATCCACAGCTTCTCTGGGCAACCTGGGCCACTGCCTCACCACCCTCACAGGAGAAAATTTCTTCCTAATGTCTAATGTAAATCCACCCTCTTTCAGCATAAAACCGTTACCCCTCATCCTGTCACTCCACCCCCTGATCAAGAGCCCCCCCATCTCTCCTGTAGCCCCCTTTCAGCACTGGAAGCTGCTCTAAGGTCTCTAGGCTGAACAACCCCAACTCTCTCAGCCTGTCCTCGTATGGGAGGTGCTCCAGCCCTCTGACCATCTTTGTGGCCTCCTCTGGACTCACGCCAACAGGTCCATGTCCTTCTCATGTTGGTGGCCCCAGAGCTGGATGCAGCACTGCAGGGGGGATCTCGCAAGAGTGGAGCAGAGGGGGAGAATCACTTCCTTGACCTGCTGGTCACGCTGCTTTTGATACAGCCCAGGACACGGTTGGCTTTCTGGGCTGCAGGTGCGCGTTGCCTGGTCATGTTGAGCTTTTTATTGACCAGCACCTTCAGGTCCTTCTCCTCAGGGCTGCTCAATCCATTCTCCTCCCAGCCTGTATTTGTGCCTGGGATTGTCCTGACCCACGTGCAGGACCTTGCACTTGCACTATTAATGCCATAATTGGCATGGACTGCCCTGACAGAATGAAGTCAGATAGGAACACTTGTCCTTGTTTTAATGCTAAGCATATTTTGTGGTTTTTGCAAGATCCCAGCCTGGGACCATTCAGACTGTTGCATCATGGCTGTTTTTAAAGATGAAGGGAACACTTTGTGCACACTCCGAATGATGCTTTTAAGTTTCCATAAATTTATTTCAAAGGCAGATTCTTGCCATGTTTGCAGAAATACTAATTGTCTTTCTGAATTACATATGTGCCAAATTGTAAGCCATCTATCAAAGCAATTTTGCATATATTTTTTTAGCGTGTGAAAAGGTTTTTCTTTTTAGTTTAAGCCCAAAAGGCTTTTAAAGGCTTTTCTTGGTTTTGTAACTCATGAATTCGTAACCTAGAGCTATGATTGTGCTATACTTTTTGTCTAGAAAAGTCCTGAAGAAAATCTGTAGGAGCTGAAGCTTTTGTAGTAGTATGGGGTCCTGATATTGAAGGAAGGAAACTTCTAGAATTCAAAAAAAAATTTTTAAGGGGGTGTAAGTTTGTAAAAAGACTTCTGTCTAAGATAAGCAGCAGTTTTCAGCTTCAGATCTATTTTTGTGAGCTAATTATCTGGTGGAGGTTTTAAGGGAAAAAACCTTTAAGTATGTTGTTGGCCCTGTGGTACTTTTACAGCTTATTTTTGTGCTTTGGATTTGAACTAAATCCAAATGAGGTGCGACCTTTTTGTTCTTCAGAGCTCTGTGGCATGGCTCTGTCTTAGCAGCTTTTGTAATTTACTGTTTTGTGACTCACCTTGATTGTTTTGCCAAATAGATGTTGTGAAATTAATTTAGGGGAAGGAACAGGGGAAGAGGTGTAAATCTATATATGGAACAGTGTCTGAGTCATCAGTTAAGAAAATGTGGTGTGCTTTTTTTAAAGTACATTCCCCTGTGCCCTCTGGCTTTCTCTGCATATTAAATTAATAGCAGCTTTTCACTGTTGCTTGTGAAGACATTTGCTACCTTTCCTTCAGGTGTCATCTCTCATTTCCAGGCTGGTTTCTTGCAGTGAGCTCTACTCAGACTGAAGAAAATAGCAAGTGGCACAAAACATCATTGTCTGCTTAATGTAACTTCCCAGGTGAAACATTTTGACCTGTTCTGTCCTTACAAGGTAGTATCAAATACCTGTAGGTGGTAGAGATTTTACTCTAGTACTTCTTTCTTGTCTGCTCTTGCTGTGAAGGGAGGAGTTTGGCAATTCCTGCTCATAGAAGCGAGGGGGTAAAAGCAAATCCACAGTTTCAACATCTGTTAAGTTTGCAACTGAGTTTAAGACAAGTATTTCTGATAATATTGGAGAAGACCTGCTTGGATGCTTCTTGTAGAGTCGGTTTCATGTACCTGCCATGAGGAATGTATCACTAAAACACTTTTTCCCCAGCTGGCTGGTAATGATGGCTTATCTACAGGATGGCTTATCTACATACGGTTGTAGAATCATGAGGGTATCGAATCATCTGGGAATGATTTGCTTTAAGGAAGTGAAAATTGACAAACTTAATTTTTTATGTGTGTGCTGTCATACATAGTGGTAAGCAGTAGAATGCACTCTAGAAAATTACAGGAGCCTGGAGGAGGAAAATGAGGCACGTGTGGTTTGCATCTTTAATGCTTCAGGGCAGGCTGCTGGGCAGGAGTTCTGCTATACTGTTTAATTTCCTCACAAAGTCTTTTGCTAATTGTACCAGAGCCAGCTTGAGAAGCTGGTGTTTGAGATGGTTACCGTTAGAATGCAATAAGTTTCTCATTACTTGAAATAGTTTGGGAGGAAAACTACTTTTTTTTGTTTTCAATTGTTCATTTTCCTAATTACTTAAGCCATTCTTACTGGGCTGTAAAATTAGACATAATCTTTTATTAAAAATGTGTGATGAGTCGTTTTGTGGAGAACGTGCCATTGATGTGCCCAGTCTAAAAATGCCAGGCAGATCCAGGGCAGCTTCCACATGGACCAGTTCTGGGCTGACAGAGTCAAGGCTCCTGGCATTTGACAGTCTCATGGGTAGGCTGCTATTTTTGTATTTATATATTTATTTATTTATTTTTAGGCAAGTTGGATTGTTGCTCTAAGGAGAAAATGTTTGGGCTAGAACAGGATGATACAGCGTAGAACAAGTTACAGAAGGAGTCAGGAAAAACAGCAGGCACTGCAGGGTGGAAAGAAAAAAAAAAAAGAAAAAAAGCAAAACTGTACTCAAATCATCCTGTCACTGACTTTAACAGTGACTGGAGCTGTCTGGGAATTGTACTATCTGAGAATTTGTGATTGGGATGTCAGTGGCATAGCAGCAGGAAGGTATTTTTGGGAGAAGTGTTCAGTAGCTGGAATTAATTTCAGTTTGGTCAACTTTTGCAAAGTGTCCTGTCAGCTGTAGATGCACAATCGAAGTGTGAGAAACTTTAGTGAGGGATCTGACAGATCTTACGGATCACGAGAAGTCTGTGAAGGTCACAGGATGTCTCTGAAAGCAAACATGCTAAAGCCAGTTACTCATATATTCTTTTATTTGTATGGTTTATACCTAGGTAAAAGCTCATTAAAAGATTTTTGTGTCTGAGTCATAGAATGGTTTGGGTCAGAAGGGACCTTAAAGATCATCTAGTCCAGCCCACTTGCCACGAGCAAGGATGTCTGTCACTAGCCCAGGTTGCTCAAAGCCTCATCCAGCCTGGCCTTGAACACTTCCAGTGATGGGGCATCCGCAGCTTCTCTGGGCAACCTGGGCCACTGCCTCACCACCCTCACAGGAAAAAATTTCTTCCTTATATCCAATCTAAATCTACCCTGTTCAGTGTAAAACCAATGCCTCCTGTCCTGTCACTACAGACCTTGGTAAAAAGTCTCTCTGCATCCTTCTTGTAAGCCCCCTTTATGTACTGAAAGGATGGAATAAGGTCTCCATTATAATTAGGAAGTATAAAATGCTATGAGACTCTAGGAAAATAACAGGACTACCTTTTATTCCAGCTTGTTCATGGGCCCCTCACCACAAGAAGGACATTGAGGTGCTGGAGCAGGTCCAGAGAAGGGCAACGAAGCTGGGGAAGGGTCTGGAGCACAGGGCTGACGAGGAGCGGCTGAGGGAGCTGGGGTTGTTTAGTCT
The DNA here is from genome assembly GCF_000699245.1 of Pterocles gutturalis. NCBI lineage: Eukaryota > Metazoa > Chordata > Aves > Pterocliformes > Pteroclidae > Pterocles > Pterocles gutturalis. The sequence continues at coordinate 12,352 of NW_010123446.1, forward strand.
AGAGAAGAGGAGGCTGAGAGGAGACCTCATCACTCTCTACAACTACGTGAAAGGAGGGTGTAGTGAGGTGGGTGCTGGCCTCTTCTCTAAAGTAACAAGTGATAGAACAAGAGGAAATGGCCTCAGGTTGTGCCAGGGGAGGTTTAGGCTGGATACTAGCAAAAATTTCTTCACTGAAAGAGTGATGAGGCATTGGAACAGGCTGCCCAGGGAAGTGGTGGAGTCACCATCCCTGGAGGTGTTCAAGAAATGTGTAGATGTGGTGCTTTGGGACATGGTTTTATTGGGTTAGGTGGTGTGGGTTGACGGTTGAACTTGATGATCCTTGAGGTCTTTTCCAACCTTAATGATTCTATGATTCTTGTAATGGTATTTTTTTTTTCCCGCTTGAAGCTCATAGTATTTAATCAAAACAGGAAACTGACAGTAGCTGGGCTCCTGGTGCTGAAGTTTGGGCAATCAAAGGCCCAAATGTGATACTGGATATTGTGAGACTTAAACAATATGTTTGAAAGTTGTTTTGGTGGTGGTGTGTGGTGGTTTGGTTTTTTTTTTGTCTGATGTGTGTTTATTCTGACTTCATTAATTTTTTTTTTTTTCCTAAAAGCTATCTTTAATATAAAATACCCTCACTGTAGGCACTGGAGAGTACTTCTTAAGTTTCTGACTGATCTTGTAAATCATCACATATATCCAGCACCTTTTTTGTGGCGCCTTGTGATAGAAAAGATGTACCATATGCCAGAAGAATGATGTGTTTTCTTGATAACCAGTGCTATGGTCTTTGATTGGAAAGACCTTAAATTTTTTTTTAATTCCCTTTTAAAAATAATAAAAAAAACATCTGATAGAGGAAGGGGGGCTTGGTGCTGGAAGATTGAGCTGCTCCAGCACAGTGCTGCATGAATCTGAGCTCAAGTGAGGATGGTGCTCTGTTTGATCACCTCCTATGCTGGGGAAGTAGAAAGAGGGCTTGTTGGGAATTTGGCCTGACTCTGCAGCGTGGTGGCTGCTTACCATGGCTCATCTAATGCTGCATTGAGCCTAATGAGCCTTCTGAGGTGTGGGGTATATTGAAGTGAGTATGAAGGCTGTTGCTTCAAATGGAGCAAATCCTGTTGGGTTGCAAACTGAGTCCTTGATGGGTGGCAGCAGAACGTTCGTGGTGCTCCCAGAGTTTCGGTGGACACAGCTGAGCTGGCTTGATGCAGAATCAGTTTGGGTCCAGGAGTGTGTCTTTCTTGTTTGAAAGCCATGTTTGTTTGCCCAGCATGTGACCTAATACATTCTGCAGATTTAGGTTCTCTGTCTTTAAAATAATATACTGCTAGCATAATCAGCTTACAGCAATTTGGGAGTTAATTCTATATGCGTGAAAGAAAATGTACGTAGGATGGCATGAAAATCTTTCAAATCCATTGGCATTAAGTTGTTTTATAAAAAAAACTAATGAAAGAATCCTGATGGCTCAGAGCACTTTGCTTAAAACACAATTTTAAGTCAGTATTGGAGTGTAGGAGGAAGGCACTGTCTTAAACTGCAGAGTTCCTCCTCTGCCCCATCCCTTCCTTGTGACAGCAGTGGTTTGCTTGGCTGGCATACAGGTGATCAAAGCTTCAGGAGCAGGAAGCAATGTGAACGCTTTGTCAGAGAGCTGTTTATCAGGCCTGGAGCTGGCACAACTGGTATGGCTCACTTGGGAGTAGGCACAGGTAGAAATGGCTCTGCTATGTGTCACTGCTGTTTCTGAGGTGGTACAGGAAGTGCCCAACCTCCTTTTGAGCTTCTATAGAGGTGGAACATCTTATTTGTGATGTTTAATGCTTTCAGTCGTCCTCATGATGGAACTATTTTGCAAGTCCTCCACATGGAGTGTGAATGGTGGCTTTGCGTGGCCCAGCTCATTTAAGTGTCTGCTGTAGTGGGACTTAAAACTGTTGGCTTATTGAAGGCTGGCGTGAACTGTACTGTAAAATACGTGTAGACTGCATGGTTCCTGGTAGTTAAATAAGATCTTTCCTTGTTGAACTTCTTAATAGCTTTGAACCACATCCCTACCGTAGCTTGGAGCTGCATCCCTACCATCAGAGTTGACAGGAATCCAGTGGGCTTGCATCATTAGTGCATTACATTAGGATGTGGTTTCATGGAAGGTTTTGGCTATGTGCAAAGTGGCAAGTGGTGAGGGGCAAGATGAGTGGAGCTGCAGAGGGAAACTGTTGGTGTTAGGGACCTGACATTCATGTTTTGGATGTTTTTAGATCATCCTAGTTCTGGTCTCATCCTGTGGACTTAATGCCTATTAAAGATTAGCATGTGTTAAGAGTGCCTCATGGGCTGCATATCTCTGAAAAGAAATCCAGATGACTTGCTGTGAGGCTGCTTCACGTTGTGAACTGAAGCATGATAAATGAAGGTGGTTTGGAGCTCTGCTGAGAAGCGTATTCCTGATCTGGACTGTAACAGGGATGTAGATATTGATCTAAGTTGGGTTTGATGCCATCCTGCTTCCCTGGCCCTGCAGTAAGCCATTTTAAGGAGATAAACTTGCAGAAAGTTGGCACTAAATAGTTTTCTCTTGGGCTGTTTTTGTCTGATTCACCAGTAGTATCGATAAGTACTAATGAAAGTGCAGAGCAGGGGGAAGGGACCATGTGGATGCACACAGACAAGGATGGGATCACAACATCCCTGGATTCAGATGTCTTGGAAGTACAGCTTTGCAGGTTTCACACTTTCCATTAGTAATGTAGCTGTCTCGGGCAGCATGAGAAGGAAAGAACAAAATTTTTTCATCTGTTCAAGGATCAGTCCCTAGGCTGCTGATGCTATTGGGGCATGAAAGGAAGGTCTTTTGCATAAGACCAGTGGTCAGGGTGGTTTCCTCAATAGTGGGAAATGTGAGGCAGTTCCCTGCTTGGTGTGAGGAAGACCAAACGCACATCTGTACCACCCAAAATACTTTGATCTTTGGTGAACTGGTTATTATGGTCATTGTGGGCTGTTGGGTAAACAGGAGAGTGAATCATGGGAGCAGAGCGCAGAAGAAGGGACCTAGCTGCAGAGCAGTGGAGGCTCTTGGCCAGGAGGGATTTGTCTTTGGTTGCCAAAGCCTGGTGTTCACCTTGTGCGCATGTCTTACCAGGGGAGCTTTGTAGCACAAAACTCATTCAGTTTTGAAAGCAGGGGCTAGAATTAAGGGCAATAGGGAGTCCACCTGGTCTCTTTGTCATCAGTGACTCAGGTCAGGGTAATTGAAGTGGGAAAAAAAAAAGCGTTCTTATAACAGCTACTTATATTTTAACGCTTATCGAGGTGTTTTAGTTGTTCAGCATTTAAACACCTGAACTACTTTTTCAGTGTTGACGTCTGTCTTCAGTGGGCAAACATATAATATGGTATTGCTATTATAACAGATGGAACTCTTATATCTCACAAAGTGTAGGAAAGTTTCTGGGGGAAAGCAATTGGAAGGAGCTTTCTCCTTCAGTCCAACATGTGATTTTGAGATAATTGTGAAGAAAGTATGATAGTTAAAAGGATAAGATTGTGTCCCTGTCATCTTTTCTCTTTAGTGTAAGCTTGCTGTCTGCTATAAAGCTAAATACCTTTGTGTGTATGTGTTCATACATAATGACAAAAATGTTAGCTTGGTTTTGTAGGAGACTAGACTTTGGGTTTTTTTGTGATACATATACAAGTGGAAATAACAGTACTAAGAGTTTGTTTTGGGCATCTAGCAACTGTCTGTTATGATAAATTGGAAAAGCAAAATCTCAGTTTCTAGCGTGGCTGCAGTTCTGCTGGCAAGGTGGTTCTGGAGGCCACACAACTTTCCAGGGTTCGTGTTCCAATAAATGACTTTTAATCTGAACTGACCTAAAACCTGCCTGAAGAGTCCATTATGGAGCGTGGCACACAACTCAAGCTTTTCTTGCTGCTTGATGTTGGACTCTGTCCCTCCAGGTCTGCTGCAAGTTTCAGCAAGGCTTCCTGAATAGCTTGAGAGTTATATTCAAGGATTTCAGTTATCACATGAAATTTTCTTTTTTTCATTTTATAAGCTATTAAATGTGTTCTTCATGGGATTTATTTTATATCTGGTTTGTATTTTTTTCTGGCTACTACAGAAAGGTCACTGGATTCTGACAGTATTGTAATATCCTACTGTAATATGCTCTTTGCTGGATGAGTGTCTGACACTTGGTTATTTCTATTGAAGACACAGGCATGCTAGAATTTCAGTAAGTTTAACTCTCTTTTCCTTGATTTATGTATTTTTTGGTAGGGCACCTAGAGGCCCTTAGTTACCTATAATAGCCACCTTCAGAAAGAGTCTGAGCAGCTGAAGGCTTTCTTTGTTTAAAATCAGTGAAGATGGGCGTTATGCAGCCACGCTTATCAGGAGGCTTGCCTTTTCCATTGGCACCAGGATGTGGTTGGCAGAAGAGCCGGTTGTGTAAGTTTTGGAGAAGTGGAGAGTTCACCTGTGCCAGCAGTGACTGAATGCCTTGTGCAGGCGGCGTTGCTGTGTTGGCTAACAGGGTGAGCTATTTTGTCAAAGAGGCAGAGTTGTTAGATAGGACACTTACTGTCTTTGCCATGGGGAATGACATAGTCTGTAATTGTTGACAGGGCTGACTGGCTTTGATGTGTTTGTTCTGTTTTAATGTTTCATTAGTCAAGTTGTCATCTTACTCGAAACCAAGAGCTGAACAGACTACTCCCATAAAGCTTGCTATAACCACCTTTCTCCCAAAGATATGCAGTCAATATTTTTTTACTTAACACTGTTGATTTAATCAATCCCCTGCCCCTGAAAATGGGTCAGAAGCCTCAAAAAACACAATCTGTGAAGTTCTCTAATTATCATAGAAACACAGAATGGTTTGTGTTGGAGGGAACCTTTAAATGCCATCTAGTCCAACCCCCCTGCAGTGTGCAGGGACGTCCTCAACTAGATCAGGTTGCTCAGAGCCCCATCCAACCTAACTTGGAATGTTTCCAGGGATCGGGAATCTATTGCCTTTCATTGTAAAAAAAATTCTTCCTTATATCTAGTCTAAATCTACCTTCTTTTAGTTTAAAACCATTGTCCCTTGTCCTACTGCAACAGGCCCTACTAAAAAGTTTGTCCTAATCTTTCTTATAGGGCCCCTTTAAGTATTGAAAGGCTGCAATAAAGTGTCCCTGGAGCCTTCTCCAGGCTGAACAACCCCAACTATCTCAGCATTTCCTTATAGGAGAGGTGTTCTAGCCCTCTGATTGTTTTTGTAGCCCTCCTCTGGACCAACCCCAACAGGTCCATGTCTTTCCAGTGCTGAGGACTCCACAGCTGGACACAGTACTCCACATGGGCTCTCACCATAGCAGAGTGTTGTGTTGGAAAGCTGTCATGGCTGGATGACAGAAAGCTGCCACATAAGGAATATCTTTGGTTCAAATCAGACACAGAATTGTTGAGGCTAGAAGGCACCTCTGGAGAGCATCTAGTCCAATGCTTCTCCTAACATCTGGGTCAGCTACAGCAGGATGCTCAGGACCATGTCCAGTTGGGTTTTGAACCATCTCCAAGGAGACTACACATCCCCTCAGAACAGTTCCAGTGTTTGATCACCCTCATAGTGGTCGTGGGTGTGTGTGTATGTATGGGATGTGTGTGTATATATGTGTATATATATGTTTAAGTGGAATTTGCTCTGTTGGCATTTGTGCCTGCTTCCTATCCTTCTTCCACTTGGACACCACCAGTCTTCTCCACATCCTCATCAAGAAGGTCTCCCTGGGCCTTCTCTTCTCCTGGCTGAACAGTCCCAGATCTCTCAGCCTTTCCTTGTATGAAGGTACTCTTAGTCCCTTAGTCATCTTCATGGCCCTTTGTTGGGCTCACTCCAGTATGTCCCTGTCTGTCTTCTATTGGGGAGCCCAGAATGGGACCCAGCATTCCCCATGAGTCTCACTAGTGGTGAGCAGAGGGGTAGGATCACCTCCTTCGACCTGCTGGCAATGCGTATCCTAAAGCATCTCAGGATGCTGTTGGCTGCCTTTGCTGCAAGGGCATGTTGCTGGCTCATGTCAACTTGGTGTCCGAGCTGCTTTCCGGCCAAGCAGCCCACAGAATGTACTGGTGCACGGAGTTGTTCCTGCCCAGGGGCAGTTCTTGGCATTTCCGTTTGAACTTCGTGAGTTTCCTGTTGGCCCATTTCCTCAGCCTGTTGAGGTCCCTCTAAATAGTCAGCCACTCCTCATGATTTTGTATCATCTACAGACTTGCTGAGGGTGCACTCACTCCCATCATCCCGGTCATTAATAAAGATATTGAACAACTCAGCGTTGACTCCTGGAGCACACCACTGGTGAGTCTCTTCCAGCTGGACTGTGTGTCATTGATCACAATGCTTTCAGCCTGGTATTTTGGACAGTTTTCAGTCCATTTCATTTTACATTCATCTGGCCTGTACTCCATCGGTTTGTGGATGAGGATATCAGGGGAGACAGTCTCCACTGCTTTCCCATCAGCCAGTGAAGTAGTCATTCCATCGCAGAAGCCTGTGAGGTTGGTCAGGCATGACTTCCCCTTCCTACATCTTTGCTAATCCCCACTGTCACCACCCTGGTGCTCTTGGGTGGCACAGGCTCAACTACCTCTGATGCTTCATTGGGCAGAGAACTGCCAGCCCCTCGACTGCTACCAGGGCACTGAACGTAGTCCTGTGTTTCTAAATCTGTTCTGTCAGTTCTTACCGTCTGTTATAATTTATTTTCTGTCATACCCTTGATCAACCTGACTCTGATTTGGCTTGTCGTTTTTTGTTCCTTCCCTCCTTCCTTGGTTGGAAGCATGCACCGGGTGATGTTTTATGTTTATATTTGAATTCTTGCCAAAGCAAGAGTGCCACTTACTTGTTAGGGATCTAGAATAAAGAAGTCTTCTTTGCACACAGTGCAGGAAGTGGTTTGTGATGGTCCATACTGCCTGTGAAAACTCCTCTGGCCTTAGCCAGTTCAAGAGAATGTTGTCTCCCTCTCAGGTGAGCTTTGATCCTGCTGGATGTGCAAGAAAAGCATGGTTAACATCACGGTGTTCATGTGAAGCTTGGGAAGACTATTTTTCATCGAAGACTTGGTCATGATGGACTTCTAAGACATAGATAATTGATTTGAGTTGGAAGTACTGCAGTCCAACTTACTGCTGACTGATTTTAGTATCACATCTGTTCTTGCTTAAAGTTTTTAAGTGAGAACTTGAAGCATTGAGAAGAATAGTTCAGAAGCATTCAGAACTACTTGAAGCACTCAGAAGTATCATCCATGGACTGTCATGACTCCTGATTATTGTTATGATAAGGAGTTGTGATTCCTTAAAAACATTTTCTGTCACCACTGAAGGCTGTTTTTGCTTGGATGAATATTATACTTGAAGACCTTTTAGAGGCTGATTTGACTGTTTTGGCAGTAGAGTGGTTCCTTGCCCATCACACTGCAGTCCTGAATTACCTGGTTGGTTCCTCTCCTGCTCCTTGCTAATGTTGAAAAGCTAAACTGATAAGCATTCCTCTTGAGGACAAAGTAGTAGTGAGATGTAGCTTCCTGCTGTTTCATTGTCATCCCATGAAAAAATATATGGGATGAAACTATTTTGACATTCCTCATGACTTCTCTCACTTTTCGGGTGAGAAAACAAGAGTTTAGATCTGTTTTGTATATGTATCCATGAGAATGAGGGTGGTATTGAGTATCATGGACAAACACAAGAGGAAGTTTAGCACCTAAATCTCAAAAATAAATAGCTGACATTCATTTGCTGCTGTTTATCTTTGAAACACAGACTCATGGATGATGAGTGGGAGGTTCTTGAGATCCTCCTTTGGTTGTTGACATGACTGGGTCCATGTTTTACAGCGTGGAAAGTTGACCAAAATGAGCAAGGTTATTTCAAGCACAAATACAGAAATGTTCCCCCAAGGAAATAAAGACGTTTTCAAAATAATTAGTTCATGTTGACATAGTGTGGGTATGATTACCTACTGCTGCTGTGGAAAAAGGACCAGGTGTTCGGCAGTTGGGGTTGTAGTCAGCAATGCTGTAAGCATTTGCCATGACCGGCACTGTGTTCTGATTCATTTTCCATGTTCAACTTTGTAAAACTGTCCTATAATATGTATATTGAAATAAAATACCTCCTAATGTGCTTAAAACCAGAGTTTATAATGAGAGAAAGATGTAGCATGGTTATTTCTTACATTTTTATGCATTTGTAGGTTTCCAAAATGGTTGTGTTGAGCTGGCTGGAAGATGACATTTTTATTTCCAGACTGTAGGTGATGGATGGCAGTTGTCTTTATGATCTGTGGCTGCCAGAATTTCCTACCTGTTGGGCAGTATTTCACGTCAGCCACTCAAAAAGCAATTCTGTGCAGAAGCAAGACAAAACTGCTATGCTTGCTGCAGGCAGTAATGGTGAAATATGATTCTTTGAAGTGAGTTTAAAGAATACATTTGTCAAAAATTAATGTATATAGCAGCAAAAGTGTATGTTAGGAGTTCCAGAGTGTGTGTCACAAACACATAACTCTGGTGATGGCTTCCGTTCATAATAAAGGAAAAAAAAGCAAAACTAAGTCTTCCTGTTTATATTTGACTGGTTCCTTTGTTAATGGATGTGTTCGGAAAATAGTTTGCCAGACAGATCGTTCTAGGTTCTATTGCATTTATGGCTCCATCATGTAGTTCTGTTTTGTACCAAGGGTTTTCTGACTTCACCAATAGGTAGCAGAGGGATAAAGGCAACTTGTGCAGCAGCACTTTAGATCAAAACTGGTCACAGATCAGAATTATACATTGATTTAATGGAGCTGGAAGTTCAATACCAGGAAAGAATGCTTTCTCAAATTTGTCTCCTGAATTTGTGAATGAATTGTTGGATATTATTAGGCACTGACAGAATAAAGAGTAACCTGGGAAAACAACTTTTACAGCCATTCAGGATTTCTGTCTTTTAAGCCTCTTGTGCTCTCGTCTTTGTGTGTTTTGTTATGATGTGCAGAGAAGAGGCAGGTTTCGGTGAGAACAGTGTTAGGTAGTGCCTGGGTATCCTCAATGGATTTGAGTGAGAGGGAAAATTACTTGGTTGCTGCACGTCTGTGGAAATTTCTGGCATAAACAGAATTTCTTGATGAGCAAATGAGCCTTTATTGCCAAACAAGCCTTAAGCAGTCAGTAAGCAACTCTCATGGAGCTTGTGCAACAGATGGACAAGTATGTAAATACATTGTTATGCTCCTCTGAGTAAACTTAATTATATCAAAATTAAAGCTTGCTTGCTTATTCTTTTACACGTGTCTTTTACACGTTTGTGCAATTTAAGTTGTATGATTGTCAGTTTACACCTTATGGCTCTATTACATGTCTTGGATCAAACCTGCAAAAATACTGTGTGTGCAGGAGGGAATTTTTTTCCAATATAATAGCAGATGCAAGTATGAGAATTAACAAGGCATTGCATTTACATACTATACATGCACAATTTGAACCTTTTGCTCTCCTTGACCCCAAATATGCATTGAGTCATCTTGCTCTGTGGGCAGTAATTCATAATTGGTAAATCTTGGGCTGGGACTTGACAGGGCAGGGGAAAAATACCGGAAAACAACACTGCCATCAATCCCTGCCACCACAAGTGCACAAAAACCTACCCACCGCAAACAAAATATGACCTGGTGTCATATTCCTAGTAGGTGACTGTCCAGTTTTTTTTTCCCTTCTCCAAAATGGTTGGGAGCACTGCAGTTCACAAATGAGTGTTGCTGTAAGGGAAACGCTTGTTCTTAGCATTTGTCCTTAGGTTTGACTTTTTGTACATTCAAGGCTTTAAAGTTGCATTCACTGTGAGTATGGTTGTTTTTTTTTTTCTTTTTAGTGGACTATATCGTGGAATATGACTATGATGCAGTGCACGATGATGAGTTAACGATCCGAGTTGGGGAAATCATCAGGAATGTGAAAAAACTGGAAGAAGAAGGATGGTTAGAAGGGGAGCTAAATGGCAAAAGGGGCATGTTCCCTGACAATTTTGTGAAGGTGAGTTTTCTGCACTGACTTGGTTTTGCTGTGATTGTACAGCAAGGTAATTATTATTGAAATGGTTAGAATACACATCAGTTGCATTTGTAACAAGATTTATTTTTTTTTAACCTTTAGATGATTACCTTTTTTTAGTATGCCTTTGAAGCCCTTTTTTATTTGAGCAAGTTCTGCTGTCTGTTCTTATTCACTCTGGCATTTCTTTTGGTCTGTCTCCTTGCACTGTATGTTCTATCTCCTTCCTGCCACTGCAGTGCACTAAAATTTGTCTGTAGCTGTGGTTACCTGCTTCAGTGAGATGAACTGATTAGAAAAAAAAACCACAACAAAACCAACAAAACAAAACCAAAAAAACCTTCCAAACCTACTTCTACAGGAGACATCAAGTTGTGACGGAGTTGGGAAAGTTGGGTCACAGCCCAGTCAGCTCAGCTCTAATGAAAAGCTACATCCTCAGGCTGTGCTTGTGTGGGCTTCAGCCTGGATTAAGCTGCTTTGTTTGAAGGAACAATTCTGCCCTGCCCTGGACTCCCCACTCTAGCACTGCCTTTCTTGTGACTCTGCAAAGGTACAGGGCAGGGAATGTGTCCAGCTAAAAGGTAACTAGGAGGTCAGGTTGGCTTTCAGCTTGTTTGGTTTCCTGACCAGGCTCGCCAACTGTCAGCAGCAAATACCTGAAACAGGAAGGGTGTGAGATAAGTGCTCCGCTGGGCTGCAGCAGTGTCGTGCCTTTGGATTAGTCATCATCTTTCTAAATATGATCCACTGCTCTGGGATCTCTGTCTCACTCCATGCTGTGTGACTGACTGGCAGTAATTGTCTTCTTCTGTGGGATACTGCTTCTCAAACGTTTTATTTAACCTTTTATATTTATTCTGTGTCTGTGTCCTAATTTTAGTGGAAATTTTTGGTTGTACCTTCCACATTTTTCCTCTTTTCTCTCCAAATTTTCTAAATGCAATAATGAGTATGCATCTATTTATTAGTTCCTTACAATGAAGAAGTCAGATAGGTGTGTTATTCCATGTTTAACTTCCAAAATTTGGGGTCTGCTGAGCTGCAGGTATTTTCTCATCTAAACTGCACAAGTGTTATGGAGATGTTAGGCTTTGCTGCTTTACGCTTTCTGATCTTTTTAGTAAATTCCAAGGATTCCTTAGTGTAACTTCTATGAAGTATGATGAAAGAGAATTTAGATATTTCTATCTCTTTTCAAGTGAAATTAATTCTTTGCAGAACAGAATTATCTAATATATCTTACTGTGATAATTTCATATTGTTAAACCTAAGGGGAAATTTGTCCAGTGCTATAAGCACTTCTTTATACTTACTGACATTAAATTTGACAATTTTTCTGTTCAACTTACTGAAAAAGCAAAACCACTCATTCTTGATCTATTGCAGAGAGATTTAAGTATCTGCCTTTTAAAGCTGATGGGAATAATCCAATTGTTCTCAGAGTCTTTTACCAAGGAAAAGTTTGGATGAATGCCTTTCCCTTGTCTAATATTTTTAAGCTGTTTGTAGTTTAGTTCAAAATCCATTTTGGGTTGCAAGTCCTGTGTAAATAGTAACTTAATTTTATCTTAAGTAGTGTTTTGATGATTACTGTGTGTTGATAATGTATTTAATGAGCACTCGTGCCATATAGAAAAAGAGCATCAGACACGGTTCTTCTGTGGTTCTTGAGTCATCAAGATTGTCTTTCTACTGAACACCAAAGAGGGGTTGGATGTGGCTTGTTTCTGTGTTAAAAACTGAACTTGCCATGTGTTTTCTTGCCCTTCAGCTGTGGCTTTTATAAGCTTTGTTTTAAAGTATTTCCATCCTGAAAAATCTTTATGCATGTGAGCTCCAGGTATTTTTAGCTATATAGCTGTTCAGTGTGTGCGTGCCATGGTCGGATATCCTGAATTATAGAGGACAGTCAGTTTTTTAGAAGGCGAAGGGATTTGGAAAAGCAGAAGGGAAGTTGTGTAGAAGAAAATTTTCTCTTTGGTTTCATGACAACGGGATAACTTGCCTTCTCGGTGCTGGAGTTGAGTGCAGTTATGAGGCTGATTTTGTGAACTTTTTCTTTTAAGACGGTATGCATAGGCTGGAAGACTGTTGAATAGTGATAAGATGATGGGAAATCATTAATCGTTAGGGAAGTGAAAGTCATGGTTTTCTTCATAGCCAGCTTGATTATAGTTTCTTCTAAAAAAGTTAATTTACAGATAGTGATCATTGGAGAGACTATTTCTGGTAAAGCTGTTGCAGAAGACTGTGTTTTTTTCCTACTACTCCCTCACTGTCCATGCCCCAGCTGTTTTCATTTGCTGCTGCATTAGGTTGTTGGCAGTGCAGGATCTATGAAATGCTACTGTGGCCAGATTGCGGCTAATACTGACCCTCAACAACTAAACTCAGATGCTCTGGTTTGGCCTGGTGTGATGTTAACACCCACAAGGTGTGGGTGAACAGGGAGGTGGAGAAAACTGAAGCAGGGTTGTACTTTGACCTTGTCAACAAAGAAGGTTCCCTTGAGAAATGGATTTACTTGCTTGCTGCCTCACCCAGTAGCTTGCCACCAGCAGGTGGTGGCGGCCTCTGTGTCCTCTGAGCTTCCTATGGGAAGGGCTGTGTTACTGCTCTGAGCAGGAACCTTCCTGGAAGAGGGTGTAGGGTTGAGAGCAGAGAAGTGTAGCAAGTTGATTGGGAGGGGTAATAACAAGGATGCTGAAGGGGGACCAACTTTTCATGACCCATGTGAAAAGGAAAGGAGACTGGAGGTCTGAAAGATGCAGTGAGGAGGAAACAGCTGGAGGGACTGGGAGGACTGGGGGGATGCTGGGTGCATGGGGTGGATCTCCCGGGTCAGGTTAGTGGAAATGTGACCAGGGAGCAAATCAGTGTGCACAGGACCAAGGGTTGCACCAAGTTTTACACATTTGGATGTGAAATTCTGTGACTGGACTTGAATATTTATTCCTTCCTGAAAGGATCTTATTCTCCTATTAGGAGTGTAATTTCATACTTCAGGTGGGGATCTGGTCTGAACTCATCATATGGATAAATGTGGGGTGTTTATATCTATATCTCTATCTATCTATATATATATGTGTGTGTGCATGCACTCGTTTGTTAAGAATTGAACTGAGGCCAGAGTTGAACCTCTCCATGCAGAATTTGGATGGTAAATTATAATCTGTGCTGATCTGAAAAAGATTAGTATTTGAAGCTGAAAGTGCATGTGTTATCCATGAGATTTGTCTAGTCTCTTAATGTATAAAATATTTAAAACCATAATAACTATATGACAGGTTAAATTGGGTGAAGATGGACGTAATTTGGGCTTTTGTTTTGTTTTTTGTTTTTTTTTCAAATGTTAGATGTTTTTTTAGAAGACAAATGGGTTCTTTAAAAGAAGCCCTTGATTTTCATCAGAGAACTGTAGGAGAATTGGAGGGAGGTGCTAATTCCAGCTAGTTTGGTTTTTGCTCATTTTATTAGTTTGTCTCCTTTCCATCCTGTCTGAGAGCAGGAAAAGAGCTTGTTGCCTTGGCGGCAGCTGCAAACTCTCCGTGGCTGCCAGGCAGCACACGGCTGCTTCTTTCCTGCTTGAAAGACAACCAGAACGTCAGCAGGAGGATTATGGCTGCGTGCAGCCTGTGTGTGTTGGGTGCCCCAGATTCAGGCTGTATTGTCACCGCTAAAGCGGATCAGTCCCCTTCTGTTCCCTCTTTCTGAGCTTCTTTAATACATAGGATTTACTGACATTTTACCCCACTTCTCATGCTTTGACTTTTGCATGCTGTGACAAATGCATCTTTCCTGTTTTGAAGTATGACCAAATGCTGTCAACTTCATTTTGAGTTGTTAAAGTTGTGCAGGAAATAGCTTTTTGATTATGTCTTTTCTCAAATCTTCTAAATGTTGCAACAATAGTTTTATGTAGTGATGGTGGGTTTGTTTCGTGTAGTAGTAGCAGCGATTGGTTCTTTGCTGTCAGAAGTGCAGCAAAGGGAAGCTGACACTGTGTTTTCAAATAGATTAATTTGATGTAGAGACAAGGAGGTGAGGTAAGCAGGATATGACTTTGAAATACTTGTATGCAGAAGGGAATGTATGGAAGCTTCCTGTGGATACTGATGTGATGCTGATGCTTAGTACCTTATAACATCTGCTCATAACTTTTTGGCTGTTTTTTGGGGATTTTTTTTTTTTTTTTTGGCTTCTACCCAAACTTTTTCTCTATTGACGGTGAGATCCTGAAGAAGGATTGGAGCTTGGCGGTGCCTGATTCCTCCTGCCAGCTGGGACCAGACATTTTCTGCAGGCTCATGGGTTAACCAGCAGTGTGAGATGATCTGTGCCAAAAGGTGCAGTTCTTGGCGCTGACTTTTTTTGCAGTAAAAGAGAGAACAGGTAGACTTGGTTAAGGAGAACCTCGTAAAGACTCCAAGACATCCTCAGATACTAGTGTGATAGTGTCACTGCGTTGGATGGAGAGCAGGAGGTATTGTAAAGGTTGGGAGGCAAAGTCAGGGGGTAGGATATCCAAAGGAGTCCTGAAACCAGAACTCAGGGGTGGTGGAAAAGCTAGTGGTGACTGTGTAGTTGAAAATAAGTAGGTAAAAAAAAAGTACAAGCAATTGCACTGCCCTGTTGTGAAGCTGATTTCCTTGGATTCACTTTTCAGTAATAGGCCTTTTTAAAGATTTTTCTGCTTATATTGCAGTGTTGGATTTTGGAGTGCATAGATTTCCAATTTTATTAACAAAACCTAATTGGAAATTCCAGTTTGAACTGTGTGCATGTAGGCTTTTAGTGGGGTTGAAATATTTGAATGAGAGTTCTTGTTCCTGACATTGTTGTTGCCATTTTTTTCCCTCTTCCTTTATGGGCACTTTCAAATAAACAACTTCATAAATTCCTGAAAGGAATTAGCAGTGGAAACCTAGCAGACTTTTATTGTGTTCTTTGAGAGTTGCTTTTCCTTTCTAAAATTCAGCCCAGTGTGAAATGTGCGCACAGACATTCACCTCCAGTGTGGGTTAGAGCGGTGCAGCAATGCTGTTGGACTGAATGTGTGAGGTTTTTGGAGATGTGAAGGTGTGTGGGATGTGGAAGGATTTTCAGGTTTGGGTCAGGTTTTTTTGTTTTTGTATTTTGTTGTTTGTTTGTTTGTTTTGAGTAGCTCTTCTTACTCTCCAGCCAACTATTGTGTTGATAAGCTGGAAGTGATGATTTGGTGTTCATCCTTCCGCTCATTTTTGAATGTTTTTTGTCCATACACAGCTGAGAAGGTTTTTAAGAACTTAAGTTCCTTGTTTTATTTCATTTATTTGCTCTCTTAGCTATATAACCAGCTATACTGTGAGTAATACGGCTTTTCTCTGTAGTAAAACCAGTTCGATCATAAGCTCAAGGGAGTAACTTGATGGAGGGAGGAGCAGCGGATAGATTAATAAGTAGCTTTCATCAGTTAAGGTAGAAAAGTTTCCTGGTAGGCATCGGGGCATTCTGGTGAGCAAGCTGGACGCTTCCACAAGTGTGTTTGGGATATGCACCCCTTCGGCCGCCCAGTCAGTGGAGGATACATCTGCAATAGAGCTGTTCCAGAGAAAATTTTTTGCCTGGGCAGGTGTGTGCAGCTGCTCCCGCTTAGCTTAGTGTCAAGCCTGGACCCTTTTCAGGTTAACATGTGAACTTTGCTCGCTGTGACATTTTTCTTCCTCCTGCTAAATAAAAACAAAAAAAACCTCTGACACTGGGTGTGTTCAAGCAAATATGTCCTTGGAAGCGGTAAGCTTGCTTTATTTTTCCATATGTTCTTAACATTGATGATACTGTAAACAGACTTTGCGTTTTGGAGTAATGAATGTGAAAAGCAGCACAAAGTTAGAAGTTGTGATTGCAATATAATTTTTAGATTTTATTTAATATATGCTGTAAGTTCTTGGCCTTAGAGTTGTTTGTGTAATGAAATTACTTGGTTTCGGTTTAGCTTATTTACCCTTTTGTAGCATATGGAGATGTTGAGGAACTGCAGACAAATATGGTGCTTGCATGAAGAATTTCTTTTTAAAAGGGAGATTTGTTTTTAGGGGTTGCTTTCTTGTTCAACTTCCTGATCTGTGTTTGACTATGTAAACAAAGTGAAAACTGAGCCTCTTTCCTTCCCTTAAAAGCCCCCCTAGACCAAAACTTAGAGTATTAGCCCAGTGGACCTGCCTTCGTAAGGCTGTGTCTTTGCTGCCTCCTTCCAGTGTTCTCTCTCAAGCATGCTGTAATTTGGTGAGAGAAAATGAAGCTGAAAATGCCTTCAAATCTAGTGTCTTCTGTAATTCTTTTTCAAAAAATAGAAAATTGACCTCACCCAAAACTTTAAACAGAAATTGTGGAGTCGGGAGGGATCACAGGCAAGACAGTGTTGCTCTCTTCGGGGTCATTCTTAATTCTAATCTGGGCACAATTATAGTGTAGTAATATTAATTAAAAAAAATCAGATTAACAACTTTTAAGCCTTTAAACAATGTATACAGGATAAGCCATGTGCATCTAGTTTGAAGTAATTAGGATGTCTTTATAGAATGGAATAAAACTCATATCGATTTATAGAAGTTTGGGGTTTGCTCCGCTGCAAGGTGTTTTCTCTGAACTCTTTGCGTCCAAGTAAGGCTTAGAGAAAATCTAGATATGCAGTTATTTATCAGTCCTATTGCTCAAATGATATTTTGGTTTATACAGCTTTTTCCTTTGCTTTATTGTTGTTTTGAGGAAACTGTCATGGCAGTGGGTTGTGTGGGAAGGTGAGATTGAGGAGCTCGGAGGTGTCGTTGGCTTCCCAGGGAGAGACAGGCAGCCCTGCTGGTAAGAAGGTGATGCTTGCTTCAAAGCTGGCAGTTCTTGTTTTTCAGAAACAAAGATAACATGCAAGATTGAAAGACATATTAAGTAATTTTAGTTTCAGTTCTGAGTATATGAGAGAAACAATAAGTCTAAGCTTTCTGTCTCATGGCAAGGAGTGAAACTGAGCGTTACGGCTGGTGCTTAAAGACCTGTTGCCAATCGAAGGTGCTATTCATTGTTCTTGCTGATTTTTCTTCTGGCTTTCCTAGAAAATGGTGCCACTGGAGAGTGTGTTATTGGGGGGTGCCATGTGGGTTTGCCCGAGCTGCTCCTGCTAACCCTATCCATCAGCATGTGTCTGGGATTTGCAAGGACAGTGATAATGATTCCTGTGCTGTGGAGTGAGGGATGGCTCTCTACTAGCTGGCCATCTTGGCCTGAATAAACAAGGAAACAGGTTTCTTCCAGCTGGAATGTCAAGATAAATGGCTTGGGTAAGCCTTGCTTATGATGGGAGAACCATTGTTTCTAAAAATAATACTAAAACCCCCCAACAAACCAGCTGAAGACATTGGCAGATAGAGCCGGTGTCACTGATTTATAGGCATGTAGTCATATAGAAGAGCTTTTTCACTAGGGTTCAGAACTCATCGTGGGTTATTCTTATTCCTGTGACTTTTGCAGTCAAATCACTGGATTGACTGCTTGGATTTATACCAGTTGGGCCCTGATTCAGTGAGTTCCCTCTGTAAACTGACTGTACCTGGCATGAAGAGGGGAAAAGCAAAGTCTTGAGGTTGGTTGGAGTTTGCAGATGGTCTGAGACCGTAGGGCTGCTGTTACTGACACAGCTATGTCAGCACAGCCGCTTGTGGCCACCTGCGTGCCAGGTTGTCTTTTTGTATTGTCACTGTGTCTACACTGGGATGTTGTTGCCTTATCGGTGTTGGTTGTGGATGTGTGAATCATTTCATATTCCAAGGCAGTATAGGTATGTTGATTAGAAAGATAGGGCATGAGAAAGTTTTATGTGGCTGTATCAATTGTTTGTCATGATGGACTATTAGACTTGAAAAGTCATGCATGCTTTCCTTGAAAGTTAACTATTTTAGTACAGAGAATTTGGTGAAATTATGTGGCCCTTTCTTCCTTTTAGATGAGCACTGGTGTTTTAAATTATTTTTTTTTTTTTTAAAATCAACTGTCAAGAAGGTTTCAGTTTGCATTGAAAATTGTTGGCTCACTGTAAGAGTAAAAACCTGTAGCATTGTGAAGTCTTCTGTGGCTGAATGCGAACACAGAATGAAGAAAACACTGGTGCTTCTTTTACTATTTAGTATTTTAAAAGATATTTACATATTCTGGATTTTAAAATATTATGTTTCCAAGAGCATGTGGGAAATGGGGAAGGAGCTAAATTTTGCCTCAATGGCAGAACTGCTATGAAGGGAACGTGAGGTACTGTTATGAAAGACGGCAGGATAAAATGTGATTAATGACTTGTGTGAATCCTGTTTAGCATGCTAATTATTCTCACTGACTTGAGCTATCCAAGTTTCTTGATTGTACGTGTGCCTCTTGCTTTTCTAAATGGTGTTATCAGCTTGTGTTGTTCTGCTGTAACCGCACGCACCTGGATCCTCGTAGCGCTGCTCCGTTTGGGTGCAATGGGTTGTTGCACAAGCTAGTCTGGAATGGGCAACAGGTATATACAAGCAGTTATAGCCACATGAAACAGTCTGCTCTTTTGCCCTTGTTTAGTTTTTACACTTGATTTGTAGGTAATTTTATAACTTCCTCTCTGAGCGCTGGAGAGAGGTAACCGTTCTCGGGCTGGAAGCTTGCAAACAGGGTGTGTTGCATCAGATGGCATTTGCAGTCATTGCTAGGAAAACTCCACAAAGCATCAGCAGCATCTTGGTCAGCTATAATTAACTGGACATGTGCACAAAAGTTGAGGCCTTTGTTGTATACAGAAGTCTAAAATACACACACAAATATGCGGTCTGGAATTAGCATATGCACTAATACCAGAACAGTCAGGTATCCAGGTAATGTGCTATGTCATGTGTGTTACATCCTGGGAGGCTTCGCGCGTGCATTCCAGGGTTGTATTTTTAGTACTTTACCATAAGTCTAATAAATCAACATATGTGTACACCCAACACAGTTAATATTAAATCTGTTCTTTTGCTTTTTCATGAGGTTGAATGAAGTAAGCTACTTGTGAACTTGAAACTTAAACTTGCGTGAGGCTAGCTTATCTGGCCTGTCATCTTGTACTGTTTGTACCACTTGTGAATTTTTTTTTTTCCTGGGTCATCATTTTGGAGGGGGGAAGTTAGCTCTCCTCTACTGTAGTGTTTTCAGTATGAAATTTATTTTTGAATGTATGCTTTCCTTCCTTGAACACTTAGTTCTATCTGTTACAATGAACCAATCTCAAAGTTAAATGTGGTAAATGCTTGCAAGGTTAACAAGCTTCTTGAGTACTTTCCACTTCCTAAAAATACTATTTTGGTGTATGTATGTATGCGAGTTCACTAGCTTGGGACTTGGTGCAATAGGCTTTCAAGCTGTTAGAAACTGATGATCATGGGCAGGTGCCCTGTCACCTCTCTCTGCTTATAAAACAGCAGCAGAAAGCTGTTTTTATTAGCTAAAAATGTGAATGAATATGTGAGTCTTTGATAAAATGTAATCTTCAACCCTCTTTCAATCTTAATTGAGATTTTGAGGTTTATATTTTTGGCCTTGGCATTTAGTATTGTCTTGGGCAAGAGTCGTGATGAGATGTAGATGTGGCAGTGTTTTAAATTGCTTGAACCTTTGTGCGGAGGTGGCCATGAGCGAAGTGCTGGAGGTTTTACAGCGAATGGAAGGAGATGGGTGCCCTGGAAAAGGGATGCAGGGAAGAAGAGAGCTGAGTACGACAGTGGGTGCAGGAACCCAGGATGATGGCAAGAAGGAACAAGGGATGTTCTGAGTTAAACATCAAAGCAGACCTGCAGTAGTTAATGGCTCACACTTTTCTCTGTGCAAGCAATAGAGACACTTAATTGGGAGAAGGGGAAGAAATGTGTCTTCCTGTTTTCCCCTGTGTGGGAAGCTTGATAAAACACCACGTGCTGTGGCAGCTGGATCTATATTTTGCCCTCTGCCGTGTGTGATTCTTGGTTTCATTGATCTAAAGCACTGTTTTGTGGCTTGTGGTTGACAGGACATTAACTGTTAGTCTATAAAACAATTACAAGAAGTATAATTAAATTTTCATATGTATAAGCAAGTAGAGTAGGGCAGAAATGCAATTAGCATTTTAAGATGTTTTTATCTGGCTGTGAATGTGGCAGCACCATAAAATAATATTTAGATATTCTTTTTAGAAGTACTATAAGACTAACTTTTTTTTCTTAATTAAATAGTTGTGAAACGTTGAGGTAAACATCTGTGTTTCCTTTAGTTTCTCCTGTTAATTTAGGATTCTTTGCTCCACTATTCGTAGGCCTGATGATCTGACTGCTGTGCTTTTCTGCATCTGGGCTTTGGTCCTTGTTGAAAGCAGATGAAAGGATCGTTTTAACATCTGCAAAATCTTTTTAGGATGCTAAGACATCACATATTTTTAGGTCTTGTATTTTGTAAATATTAACAACACTTCAGATAAGAATCTCTGACACTTGTTTGGCACAAGCTTTATAAGTATCCAGATCTCTACAACAAATTATTTTTATACATCTAAAATATATATATATAATGTATGCATGCATAATAGTAATATATATATGTATATAATCTGTATCAAGATCTGAAATTCCAAGCCTTCTTCTCTATTCCATCTGTAGGAAAGTCCCGTTGTTTACCTGTTACCTTCAAAAATTACACTTAATGGCTCAAGTTTTAGCCTGTAGGTCTGAAGTGGCTCAGTAATTTTATTACTCTTCCCAAAGATCCTCCTTATTCCACATGTTATGTATTGTGAGGAAAAAAAGTGATACCTTGCCTGATGGACGATGCCTTTCTTCCTAACAGGGGGCCAGTATGATTATATGATCTATATTTAGCATAGATTATAAAACATGTAAAAATATTGGTTACTTGTTAAACTTCATGCTGAGTGATGTGATGTGATGTGGGTGTGATTTAATAGAAGGGAACACTGGGGTTCTGTCTGCAAACTGGACAACTGTGAGCCTGGCTTCAGTCACGTCTGTAGCTAATTATATTTTATTCTTGTGGAGAAGAAAGTTAGAAATTGTGATTAGAATGTGCAGCAGGCACAAATATTAGTAATTCAACTTTCTGAAAATACTTCTCCAACCATTATAAAACTCTACTATGCACAGAGTCCACAGATGTCTTCTGGCATCACTTAATGGCGGAGAAGTTTCATAGAATTGTAGAATGATAAAAATGGTTTGGGTTGGAAGGGACCTTAAAGATCATCAAGTTCCAACCCCCCCTGCCATGGGCAGGGACACCTCCCACCAGCCCAGGTTGCTCAAAGCCTCATCCAGCCTGGCCTTGAACCCCTCCAGGGATGGGGCATCCACAGCTTCTCTGGGCAGCCTGGGCCACTGCCTCACCACCCTCACAGTGAAAAAATTTCTTCCAAATATCTAATCTAAATCCACCCTCTCTCAGTTGAAAACCATTCCCCCTCATCCTATCACTCCACCCCCTGATCCAGAGCCTCCCCATCTCTCCTGTAGCCCCCTTTCAGCACTGGAAGCTGCTCTAAGGTCTCCCCGGAGCCTTCTCTTCTCCAGGCTGAACAACACCAACTCTGCATAAAACTCCTATAAGGAACATTTAGGGGAATTCCCAAAGCCCTGCTCATCTGATAACAGCCTTGGAGTGAGTGCTGTGTTGAGGAACTACAGCAACAGTTGCTCCCATAGCACTATGTGTCTGTAGCTGCTGTGAAAACTGCAGGGGGCTGATGTCAGCTGGAAACTTTTTTCTAACCTTAGTGTTGAACAGAAATGCCTTTGACTGGGGTGTGCAGAAATCAGAATATGAAGGAATTTTGGTTTTGGAAGAGGCAAAGATGAGGAATGATGCTGCCTTATTACTGTTGGTTCAGCCTGATTGTGGGTCAGCACTTAAAATAAACCCAGTGATTTACTGTTAAACCATCGCTACTTCAGCCATAAATTAGGCCAAAAAAAAAAAAAAATCAACCCCTGACGCATGTTAAATTGCCCGGGAGGTAATTTGTTTTGCTAAACAAAGGTTATCGGGTTTGTCCATTCTTCAGATGGTAACTGCTTTCATCTTTGAAGTGATTTGTTTCTATTTTCAAGAATAAGGTTTAACCCTCTGGGGAGTCAGGGGCAGCTTGTGAGCTCTCCCAGCAAGCTCTTCTGTTGGGAGGTGGAAACTGCTCTCCTGAATGCTCCAGGGAGAGAGCTGAGGAGTTTCTCAGCTATTGTGGTTCATAAATTGTCTTGATCTGTCCCTTTAGTTCATGGCAAGTGTGGCAAAGGAATGGAGCAGATAGTAATAGCTGCAAATTATTCACCCATCTTTCTTTGCTATTATTAAATATTTTGCCTCGGTGGGTGCCTGCATTGAGGATGAGAAAACATGTTTTCTATTCAAGGAGGAGACACTGGAGAGTGAAAGGATGTGGGATATCTTAAATTTAAGAGACTGGAGCTGTTAAACAGTGCCTGCCTGTCTGTTGCTGTAGCTGAGACTGTAAATGTGAGAGGTAATGGGTGCTTAAATAGTGAGCTGTATGTAGATTTTTGTGTTCCAGGAATTATCATGTTTCATTGCACTTGAACAGATTATGGCTAACAACATCTTGTCTGTATGCAGCTGTACAGATTTTTTATATATATTTATATACAGCCACACACATATGTAAGTGTTATTTTTCAGTGAGAGGGATTTGCAGGCTATCAGAGGAAGAGATAAACTTAAGGTAAATCTACAGGCAATAGTTTTGTTTATACAACCTTCCAATTCCTCCATCTCCCCCAAAATAAGTGACAAGTTGAATTCTGACTTCCTTATTTTCTGCCCAGTAAAATATGAATCATAAACTTAATTTGCCAGCCCATGGGTTCTTTATTGCTGTTCTGATGGGGAAGAAAAGAAATGAGAAAAGGGGAAGAAGAGATGAGATAATCGTATGTGGAGGCTCAGACATTTACCTTTGTGTATTCTGCCTCTCAGCCTCTTTAGAGATTGAGACCATTTTCTGCTGCTTGAGATCTTGCTTTAAAATGTACTTGGCCAATAATGGAAAAGCATATTGCTTTTGTACAAGCTGGTGTTTCATAGTTTACAGTGTAAATGATGTAAAAAGTCTAAAGACGATTGTTCTTGGTATAATGACATATACAGAAGGAGATGGGCAGCTGAAGTTGTAATATTTATGCTTGAAGAATCTAGGTAAGGACTTAGATTTCCTAGCTAATGAACTTCTCTGTGCCCTGTAATTCAGAAATAGACTTCACATTTATAACCATCTATTGCTCATGTCCTTCCAGACGATCTGACCCGCTTTCTCTGTTTCCAGGGCTTTGCTGATTTTAGTGCTCTTCGTTTCTGGCGAGGGAAGTGGGGAGGATCCTGCTGTCCCCGCTGGAGCGATGCGTGGGCAAGCGGCTGGTGGTGGGAAGGCTGCTTACTTGCTCCCTTAAAAAGTAGGTCAGGACTGCCTGCTCATTTGTTTATTTTAATAAGCATCATGAGGCTATAGGTGAATTTAGATGTGTTAGATTTTTTTGTCTGTGTATAAAGAAGAGTAATTCTTGTTTCACATGTTGCTGTACCTAAATTATTTTGAGATTTTTTTTTAAATATAAAACTGTGACAGGTGCAATTAAAATTATAGCCTCTTAAGATCACCCCAATTTTTTGCTATTGAGTTAGATTTATATGCATTTTGGCATATCAGGCTGTAGTGATTTCAGCAGATTTTGTAAGTGTTGTGAAATACGCGTTTAGTTGAGATTATGAAAACTTCAGATCTTTATGATGAGTACTGTAGTTTGGAACAAAAGAGTGGGTGGCTACTTCCCAGTTGAGTGTGTTTTATGCCAAAAGACAGTCTGTATTGACCTTCTACTGCCAACTCATAAATGCAAGAAATCTGTGTTGCTAATGGAAACACTGACAAGCCTTGAACTGCAGCAGACTGGTATAAAAAAAATATTAAAATTTCCAGCTGCAGTTAAGGTCAGATTTTCATTTCGTCTTCTCCGGCTGGCAGCTGGCGGTGGCCTCATTTCAAAACAAGCTGAAGTGTCCTGGAGGTTTTTGGTTGGTGTTGTTACAGCACAGACTCTGTCTCTTAGTTTAGATATAGAAGGCTGACAAAACAACAAAAACAAAGAAAGAAAAATGCCTTGCTTGTTGTGAAGCCAGTGAAAAGGAGTGTTGGGCATGTTCAGGTTGGTTATAGTGGTACTCGAGAGATGAGACCTGTGGGCAGTGTTGTTTTCCAACCACTGAAATTCAGGCCAGCTGTTGAGGCAGAGATGTAAGAATTGTAGACTCTTATTAACATTTAACATTAATTGCAGGTTGTTATTAACGTTATTAATGGAGCATACATTAATGTTTGCATTGATTAGTGTCAGTTTTCAGAGATACAAACTGATCTGTGTGTTCTTTAGAAATTACTTCCTTTGTAAAATGTCGAAAAGGTCAGAGAGTCATAACGATGACGCTCAGGATGAAATTGCTGGCAGTGGTGATGGGTACATAAGTCAGAGGATCCTGATGTGTGCTTTTGAAAATGAATCTTAGAGCAGTTTCCTACTGTTAGAGGACTGATGTGAAATCCAGGTTTGTGGTGCAGTAGACCGCATGCAGGTGTGGAGGCCAGGGATTCCTGCATTTGTTTTAACTTGATTTGGGTTTAATGTGGTTTTTAATGCCCTGAGGGAGGATAATTAATGCTGCAGTTCCTCTTTAACAAGAAGAAAAAAAAAAATAGTCCTTACTTTACACGGGTGTTTTAAAGGTCAGTGGGTTAAATATGGAGAAAGCAGTTGGTGGCTTATCCTTGCACTGCTTACCAACTCCTTCGTCTGCAGTTCTTTGTCAAAAGTAGATCTATCATTGGTTGCTGGGCTATATTTCCTCCCCTGGTTGCAAAGCAGCTTCACTTGATGCTACGGTCACAGAGTGCTTTCTGATACATGAAGTAAAATGTCACCGTCCACGCTCTGATTCAAGTGTCGCTGGCATCAGTTCTTTACCCATGTCTATTTATTGCAGATTTTCTCTTATTATTTGGAGCTCTCTGCTCCTGTTTTTTTCACACAGGCATCTTGACCTTTTCCTTGCATCCTCTTTCCTTTTATATACCTTAGATTAGGAAGGTTTCTTTTAACTGCCTATTGAAATATTCAACTTTTGTTTCTTATCTGTATCAGGAAGGTCTGGTGGTACTGGTCTCTCCCAGTGTCTGGTTGTTCTTTCTGGTTTCTGCTAATAAAAGTCTTAAAACTTCAGCCTTTGAATCTGTTTGTAAGATTTTCTTTGTATCTGTTGCTCGCAGAATTATCTTGGATCTTTTCTTTTAATCTAATTCCACTGTATTTTCTGTTATATTTGCCATTGCTAGTCTTGTGTTAGACTTTGACTATTTCCTACCTGTCATCACTTCAATTACTGACTGAAGTCAGGCAAGAAAATCGCTCAAGCATTCCTCCTTTCATGTTTGGGTCTCTGTTTTTTTGTTGTGCTTTTGTTTCAAATAATTTCCTGTTGTTTGTAACCCATCAATTACTTTGCTGCCTTTGATACTACTGCTGGACTTAAATACAAATTACTGATAAAGGTGATGCTTACCTTACAGCCTGTTCTAGCATTTGGAAGTGGTTTGTGTTTTCTTTTTTTTTTCCTTCATTTATTAGAAGAAGTAGATCATGTTTTTGACCAGGTGCCTGTGTATGTCTTCCCCATTTCTCTTTTGCATCTCTGCTTTTCACAAAATTATTGCAGCCAATTCTGAAGTCTTGTGCGAAATGCAGACATGGGGAAGGAGCCTGGAGCTGACTCCTAACTGGAGAGTGTTATGACTGAGAAACCAGTTAACTGGGGAAGCAGCAGTTCCTGAATCAGATGGAAGCTTTTGTAGACTGTATAAATTGCATAGCAAAAGATTATAAGGTCTAAAATCCAGGTTCATATCCACTCTAGGCGAGTTTTCAAGCGCCAGTATGCTTTTCAGTTGAGCAAAATGGCCCTGTCAGTAAGGCAGCTCGGAAGGTGTTTTGGAGGTGGCAAACTTCTCAGCTGTAGTCAAATTTAATTCCTTATGGTTTACCAGACTTGCAAGTAAGTTACCAAAATCAATTATAAGATTGAGGAAAAACAGTCTTTGATATGTGAAATGTTTGCTCAGATGGGAGGTAGACATGATGCTGTGCTCTTCTGGAGTTTTGGAGTGTTTATTTTTTTTACTTGGTAGATGGGATCTCAGCAGAGCTAAGATGTCCAGGACAGAAGTCCCTGTGGATGAAGGAGAGTAACAGCAGGAACTATTTGCCTGTTTTCTGAAAAGCCCCTTCATGTAATGTAGATTAATGCGAGGAAAAAATGTGCTGTCTGTAGTCTTACTTATTCTACTTGCTCTGCTCTTTTGGAAAATAGGAGGGAGCTTTGGACTGCTTGACTTGAGGTTCATAGTATGTTAGAAAGCATCAGTAGCTCTCCAGACCTGCTGAATTTCCAGCTGGACAGCTGCAGTACGTAGCCTGGGTTTTCATGTTCCAGAAAGCAGCAGATAGGTCCTGGTGAATATGTTCCTTGTTTTTTGCATTTCATTAGTGCATGGATTTTGTTGTCTTGAAGCTCATGTTTCAGAGTTCACAAGACATTATAAGTGTGTGTGTATATGTGTGTATATATATATAACCAAAATTGTTTTCAAATATTATTAAATATTTTATTGCAGCTGTAGCTGAAATAACTGGTGGAATAGTTAACCAGTGGCTACTCGTGGTGGATGCAAGAATTGTTCTGAAGTGGATCTCAAAAAGCTGCGAAGTACTTATGGGTGTTTGCTTTCCTCAAGACATTGTGACACTGCAGTGGTGGGAAAGCTGATGGGCTTTGAGGATCTTGCTAAGCACACGGGTGCAGGAGATAAAATGGATGTAACATGCTTGGGTTTTCAGAAAGTCTTTATCATAAAGTTTTCTGTCAAGTTATTGAAGGAATTAAGTTTCTCTGAGACTGAATGAAAAAATCTTTTAAGAATTAGAAGTTGCTTAAAGAATAAAAAGGAAAGGGTTTACCAGTGAGTTGTCAGGATAGAGGAGAGTTGGCGATGGGATCCCCTGGGAGCTGGTTGTGGCACTGGCTTTGTTCACCATCTCTGGTCATCGGGAGAGGGGATTTAACAGTGGCCACTCCTTATGTAGTCCAATGCCATGCTGATGGCAAGGAGCTGAGCAGGCAAAAAGGGTGGCAGATGAGTTTGAAGGTAGGTAAATGCCAAGTAATGTGTATAAGAACAGGTAACCCATACCATGCCTACGAAACTACCAGTTGAGAGTTGAGGATCTGTTAGTGCTGCTTTCAGTTCTCCAGAATCCTCACCTCCAGGTGCGGTGATAGCCCGGAACACTTGCAGGATGCCAGGTGTCATCAGATCTATTGAGACCAGGATGGGGACAGGTGGCTAGATGTTGGAGGGAATGGAGCAGCTGCCTGGTGAGATGGGGGGGTGACAGGGCTGGGACTCTTCAGTTGAGAGGATAAAGACAAGGGCGGGGGATATGATCAAGGTTTATACAGCTGTGAAGGTAGTGATAAACCAAATGCAGTGGTGGGGAGCACACACACTGGGACCAGTAAGGTGTCAGCTTAAAGCAGATGAGAGAGAGGAGCTGGTTTATGTATCAGAGAATGAATATCTGTCTGTCCCCAAGGAAGCTGTGGAGGCAGACAGGGCCATGGGTGCAGAAAGGGATTAAACAGCTTCATCCACAGACGTGAATCGGAGAGAGGAGGGGTAGTACCTCCCTAATGAAACCCTTATGGGTGCTCTGGGAGTGTGGGAGAATCTAGGTTGCAGGCTAGCAACTAAAGAGCATCTGGGATTGCTGCACTAGATGGGCCATTGATCTGACTTAATGGGTTCCTTCTTGTGCAAAGTGATGATTTCCTTTTTCAGAGTGTCTGTTCTCTTGTGGAATCTCATTTAATGAGCTGATGCAGTGGAGTAACTGCTGTGTACACGGCCTTTTCTGTCAAGAACTGATGCTTTCTTGTTTATGGGCTGCTTAGTCTTGGTTTGCACATTCAATTCTAATGCTAACACTTTAATTTAGAAAGATAGGAAGGTGGGAGACAATTATCAGAAAAATTCTGTCTCTGTTACTTTCCTCCTACACTTTTCCACTCCCTTTGTCCCTCTCTGTTTCTTGTATCTCACTTTCTTTTCCACTTGTGTCTTTTAGCAGCACAATTGCATCTTGTCTGTAAACAACCTTTGAGCTTTTTGAGGCAGAGATCGTCACCTAATGCAGTTCTATATACTAAAATATTTTTAGTGCCCTACTCTATGGGTCTGTCATTGAAATAGTATTTATATTTTTAAAAATGTTTTCAGATATGAGCTGTGACTTAAGAGTTGTAATATGGGACTTCTGGGCTCATAGCTACTTTTCTTAGGGTTGGCTTAGGTGGCTAAAATACTGCCCCTGTTTCTGAATTTGCTCAGCACATCAGCTTACCTGTCGACTAATGTGATTACATGGGGGGGTCAAGTTTATTAAGGCCTTTAGCATGTTTAGCTGCAGGATGCTGTGACTTTTTGAGTGTAATACATTACACACCAAATGGTAAGTACCTGAAATCTGCTAGTCTATGGAGAGCCTGTCTAAAAACACTGGTGTCTTGGGTAATTTAAATGGCCTCTCAGTCTTTTAAATCTCTTGTTTCAGGAAGTTAAGAAGGATGTAGAGCCCAAGGATGATGCCGTACCAGTCAGGAGGGAGAAATCTGGCAATGTAGCCAGTCTTGTGCAGCGTATGAGCACCTATGGGCTTCCAGCAGGAGGATTTCAGCCTCATCCCCCATCCAAAACCTTCAAGAAGAGTATGTAGTCTTTCCAATTTTTCAATTGTGTAAGCTGATGATGTGCATTTTCTTAATAAACATGAATTATTTAATGTTTGACTTAGTTTTAAGGTTGTACAGAAAACTAGAGACATAGGAGGAAAAGCTTTGATGCTAAGCCAAATTCTGCTCCTGGATGCATGGGCAGAATGCTTATATATAGTTCTTAGTAGCAGTAATGGGGATGAATTTTCCTGGGAACAGGATTTTAGACCCCTTCCAGATTCCAGAGAGTTGTTCTGTAACTTCGTGTGAGCTCTGCTTGTATTTTCAGGTACCCGAATGAGAACTGCAGGCCGGCTCATGATGATAAAAATAAAAATCTTCCTGTGGTCATTTCTTTTAAGCATAAAAGTTTTGCTACAAATTCAAGGCTTTGTGACAAGGAAGCACTCTGTAGTTCATGTTCCTCTTCTTTGGTAGGCTTGCTTCTGGTCTGAAATAAGGTGGAGTTGGTGGTGTCTAAGAGAGAGCAATGGTCTTCCTTTGTAACAGCAGCCCTCAGGATGGTCAGGAGTGCAGACTTGGTGCCTCCATATGTATGTTTTCTATGTTTTAATGCCAGTATTTAAATCAAGGTGACTAAAACCTAGAGCAGAAAATTTAGCGTTCCCTGCATCCAGAAAATTGACTTGTGATTTGTATTTGGACACCTCAATCTTACAAGGGATGTTGCTGTAAATTACTCTCTTCCTCTCTTATAAGAGATGGCAGGTGTTTATGATTTAAGCTTGCTTTTTTTAAAAGGAAGAATTCAGAACTTACTGTTTCTGGTATGTTTGTGCTTTTTGAGTTTTTGCCCATAAAAGGAGAAGAGCCACTAGCTGTCTTTTAAAAGCCCTGGAATGGAACCAGCAGAACTACAAATTTTTTGAAACCTTCTAGGCAACTAAGAATGTTACTTTCAAAATTACTTTGTAGTGAATCTGATCTGTATATGCATATTGGCAACAGCACATACGTGCCTGTTAGATGTTTACATCAGCGGGGTTTTGTAAATCTAGCCTGCGAGTTTAATGCTGTTCCTAGATCAGTGCAACTGGTCTCTGAAAGGGAATCAATGTGATCTTATGGGTCCTTCCAACTCAAGATGTGATTTTGTGATTCTATGAACATGATCTAATAACAGTTCAGGTGTTGGTTACTCATTCTGGTCTCCCTAACCCTGGAGTGATCCCATATTTGGCATGTCTTGTCCTCATGCTGGTGGCTGTGTGGCCGTGGCCAGGGTAGTAGGTACAACTTGGTCTCAGACTCTGCAGTGCCCTGGATAGTCTAATTCTCCTAGAAGAAAATGGTGTTCAAGCACCTTCGTTTAAGCACACAACTGTTTACTTAGCACAACAGCAATCTGTGTGTTTCCATTTTACCTGCTGTTCCCTCTTTCCTGGAAGACTGTTTAACCGGCTCCTGCAGATCGTGTTTGCTGTGTGCCTGGGCAATCAATCACTCACTTCAAAAGGTTTCCAGTGCTTAGTCATCTTTCCGTCTCTGGTTCCTAACCTGGTTAAATGAGGTTTAAACTGTTAAAAACAAAGTTAAGATTATTCAATAGCAAGCTTCCAGTGTATGTTGAGGTAGGTTGTCTCTGCCTGGGAAGTCCCTTGTATTGTTTTCGTGTGCAGCTCTCACTGGATTCAGGTATTTTGTGTCAGGTGGGTAGTAAGCTGCAGGCAGTATTCCTGTCAGTTAGAGGCTGCCTTTGTTCAGGAAAAGGACAATACAGAAGGTGTGTTAAATTACAGCAACAAAGGGCTAAATTTGGTTTACCCTGTACAAAACAAATAGAACCTGAAGCTAGACCAGGTGTTTTGGAAATGACAGAATGGCCTGGAGGCTGCTGGCCCAGCAGTCCTGTGGCACCACGTGAAGCTGGGGTGTTGTTTTGTGAGCGGATTGGTTAGCTTCCTAGGTTAACCTAGAGATTTTCAAAACTGGAGGGCAGTACTTCCTAAACTGGGTATCGCTGAAAACAGACTTCAGGTGAGAGAGAGTTCTGGATGGGAAATGCATCCGTGGGTTTATTTTCTCCCCCTCTTCCCCATTTAGATAGAATTACAATAGGGAAAGGAATGCTGAGATCACATTTATACCAAATAGCCGTGACTTTTTAATTTGCCTTTTTTTGGTATCAGTTAATCTCCTACAAAGGAGGAGCCCTGAAAGCGCTGTAGGAGGTAGTAAAGACCAGTGAACCGTTTATTGCAATTGCTGCATTCCGCTCTCTTGGGTGATGTATGAGTTTCCGTGGAGTCAAAAGAAGAGTGTATTATGTAGGCATTTACGTGTTACTGGAAATAACCCGTAGAGCTTCATACTTCTGGTTTATTTGTTTCCTGCCCCTTTTAAGCTCTTCAGAGCACAGACCATATGCCAGTGTGTAGAAAACTCAATTTGGTGAGCGCTCTCTCAGTGAAGACGCTGAATATAACTCAGATGCCTGGTTGTTTTGTACTGAGGACACTGGGTGTGGCAGTCTTCTAAATGTTTGACTTTGAACTTTCAACACTGCTGTAATAAGACAAGGATCAATCTTGCAGGCAGTATCTGTGTGTTGAAATGATTTTACCCAGCTAATCTTAATTGCTGAAGCTTTAGTAGGGAAGGAGCGCAAAGTATAAGACAAAGTATGGAAATTATGCAGCTCCTACAAGCTTAAGCTTTACCACTTCAAGCTTTTGCTTCATATTTTCACTTAAACTGTGGCAGATTGATTTTGAGGAGGATAGGGAGTGTCTGGGGTCACAGCTCAGGATGATAATTGCCTTCTAAAGTGTGCTGGCTGCTCTGTTGTGGAAAAGGTCTGAAGGCACGGCCTCTTGTTTGAAGGAGAAATGCCTGAAATCTCCGAGTTCCGCAGTAGCATCACTTCAGGATACGTGTGGACTAATTGGGCCACAGTAGGTTAACACCACTCTGGCTGGAGGGGTTGTTGGAAGCCACTTCAATGCTCTTCCCTCTCGAGATGTCATTTTGTCTTTTTAATGCCTGCAAAGCTTTAGTGATACATGGCAAACATCTAAAGACTGCACTTTATTTTCCTTTTGCCATTGTCAAGTCTGCTAATTGGAGCTTAGTTTGAATTTCTTGACTCCATACTGGCACTGAGAAAAGGGAGGTTTTTTGTAATTGCAAGTGAGTTTGGATTTTGAAATATGAGCCGAGCAAATGTTAGCATTACCTCACACCTGTGGTTAGCAAGGTCTTTCTCAGAGGGCAGAAAGGCTGTTGGCACTTCAGTGTTGTGCAGAACAAAACCTGTTTATTTCTTTCAGGATTGTTTTAAGACTGGAGGCTCAAACTTGCACATTTTCTTCCAAGCAAGTGCTAACACCGCAACTGGCAGCAGTTGTCATTCTTGCAGATTTTACTCAGGAAATAGCTTGAAAGTCATTGTACTGGGGATTTCTCTGACTTGCTTGTGTCAACATTTTTTTATAGCATGTTGGTAATTGGCAGTCTAGTGTTTGTTTGTGATCGGCAGTCTGTGAAGCTCCATGGTTTTCAAGCTCTAAGATACCGCTTGCTAGCCTAAGTGACACAAGCAGACTGGAAAACCAGCAGCAAACACTGCATAGGTTTTTGGGATGGTTTATGGGTGTTCTAGTCAGATTTGATTCTCAGGCAATGAGTGTAGAGAAAAAAACTATTTTCCTTTGGCAAGTGTTCTTAGTTTTGCCATTTCCCTTGAATCAGGGTCCAAGAAGCGGCAGTGCAAAGTGCTCTTCGAATACATCCCACAGAACGAGGATGAGCTGGAACTCAGGCTGGGGGATGTGATCGACATCAATGAAGAGGTAAGCTGTTTTACAGAGCTGATCATCTCTTTATGGGGCCAAAAGTCAAATTGGTTTTTTTGGTGATTACTTGAATTGCAAGGATGTTGGAAAAGTAGTATGTCAAGTAGTGGTTTTGAAGCTAAAGCTAGTAGCTCAGGAGTTCTTTGTCTCAGAATCTAATCCATTTTTGGGGAAGTATTTGATCATCACAGCAATAAATTGGGATCTGTTACACAGATTTATTTTTTGAAAGTCTTTTCCAATTCTTTTGCCCTATCTATGTGATCCTCACTTTTAGGATGCTTATGCTAAAACTGTTTGAGCGGTTGCCTTTAAGTTTTCATACCCTGACTTAATTTAGGTGAAAAATGTTATTGGATCCTATTTTCCAGTTTTGTGCTTTCTTCAGAAGTCACTAAAGCTTTGAACTAATAGTTAAAAGGATTCAGTACAAAGTCCTGGACCTGTAGTATGCTATACGTCAACCCACTTGCACAAAAATCTGGAACTTTCAAATGCACTCAGCAATGTGTTATTTCTATTGCCTTTGTTTTCCACTATGTAAGAAATATAAAGATTTGTCTTGGTGTTCAGAAGTTGATAACAACAGCCCCATGTGTCTGAGAGGGGCTTTAGGGGAAGGGGTTTCTCTTCATTTCCTACCTAGGTGCTTCCTTGATATCTCTTTGGTTCAATAACGACTTGTATTATGGGAGGCTTGCACGTGTGGGAAGAGTGTCTCTTACAAGAAGGGAACGTGCGGGAAAACCAGAGCAACCATGGAAGGAGTCTTCAGAACTAGGTGTAAAACTTCTGCATGACATGCTCTGCCCTTCACTGGTGCCATCTCTTCCTGCTACCTCCCTGAGAGTCAGAGGAAGGAGAAGATTGAGCTGTTCTTTCTAACCATGTGTCTGGTGGTGCTTTTTAAGTAGCTTTGAGACTCTGTTTTTTCACATGCATGACCTCTTCTGAAGAGAGTGCTGACTCTCCAGGATCCCGACAGTTACCAGAAAGGACTTTTCCATTCTCCTAGCAGGGAAAAAGTTATACTTTTAGATACATTTGCATTAATGACTTCTAGAATTTGTTCTCTTTGAGTAAACAGAGCAAATGACTTGTGAAACCTGCTCACTAAAATCACTTTCATAAATACTGTTGTGTGTGGGTGTTTTGTAAAGGAGTGCTCCTGGATAACCTCACCAGTTTAATCTGCGGCTAGTGTCTGTACACAGCCGTCACGACTTTGAATGGTCCAGCATCATTAGAAAAATATTGCAGCTATTAGCACAGAGCTGTTTGCACACTGTTTTTGTGATGGCATAGAATAGGCCTGACAGGTGTAGGGCTTGGTCTGCTTCATGAAACTGTAGTGATGGACCAGAAATGTGAAGAATGGTAGAAAATACCATCCATTAGTTGTGCAATATGCTGGGATAAATTGTTTTAGGTAACTTGTCTTCATTGCTGTGAGATTATTTGCTTCCATTTATATATAAAAGGTGCTATTTATGTTGGTAACTCTTAACTGTTACTTCAAGGAAAGATCATTTGGTCACTTTTTTGTGGGGAAAATAAAGTAAAATCAGCTCCACAAGAGCATCAGTTCTACCCGTTACCTGAGAATATTTCAGTATTTAGCCCTTGCCATTGCTTCTGTAAATTGAGTAGTTACGACTGACACTAATGGTAGTGAAATGGAAGGTGGAGGCAGATGGGTTCAGAAATTGAATAGCTAATATTGAAGAGAGCAGGCTGCAAGGATCAGAAGCAGCTTTTAGGGAAGAAGGTCCTTGTGCAATGTGCTGGCTGAATCGGCAGGGATTTTTGTTTACAGGACATGTGGGTGTTGCATGCAAAATACATGCACAAAGTGCACATGATAACTGTATCATTGCTGTGAAACTTTTGTTTCTCCTTTATGTCTTCCCCCTACAGATGCAGCACGAAATAGCAGATTTATTTTTGTAGTGTTATGTTTGTAGTATTTGCATGCTGTGTTATCAAGCATAATCAAAATTCATATGACTCCATTAGGGGAATTTTGATTAAAAAAAAAAATCAAATTGACAGAACTTATTGTTTCAGCCTTTTTTTTTTTTTTTGTTTAGAAGTCTTGAGTTTTCATCATCTTATTGAAATAAGTTGGTTGAATTCACACTCCAAAAAAAAAAAAAAAAAAAAAAAGTACTGATGTGTGAACCAGAGCTGTAACTCCCTCTTGTGGAAGTTGTATCAGTGAGATTTTGGAATGGAAGATAAAGAGTTGTGAAATTGTCATCTATGTTGTTAGTGCCCAGAGACGTACCAATGCCCTCCGCCAAAGTGTGTAGTACTCTTTTTAACCTGTTTTTTAATGTCAGTTAGAGGTACTTTTTCTGTTAATGTAGTTTGTATATAGTCAAGTTTTTAAAGACAGCCTAGTGAAGAGGCTGGAGCAAGTCATCGCAAGAAATTTTTGTTTTATTCCTGACTGTCTCTGAACTGGCATCACTTTGCTTTGCAAGTCTGTAAAGTGCTTTGCTCACTTTCGTTCTGGCAGAATAAATGGATGCTCGAGTTGCTTTCTGTATTGTAAGCATTCAAATTCCCTTTCTCATGGCTCTCAGTATGGGTGAGTCAAGGCATTTGAATTTGAGCTTTCTATAATGTGTTATTTAAAGCACGAGGTACCAAAGCTTGGTTGGCATTTGTCAGTAATCTGTGCTTAAAACTTGTTTCAGAGGACCAGACTCTGAATTTGAACTGTCCACAGCAAAGCTATATTTGAGCACTAGGGTGTCTTTAAAAATAACAGTGCTCTTTTCATTGCCCGTCTGTCTCTGTAGCTGCCAGGTTTTGCATGCGTTCTGCTTGCCTGGAGGTAGGCTAGAGTTTAAAAACTGTGCCTGTGTGTCAGGCATAGTGACCTACAAAACAAGGCTAAAAAAAGATAATGTAAACAACTGCTGTGGTTTTTTTCCTCTCTTGCTTTTCTTCCTTATCTAAAAACAGCTTTCAGCCCCAAAGCAGAGCAATTGTAATGGAAGATTTTGAAAATTTATCGTAATTATAGTTTTTAAAATAGTGCTCATTAGGCAAATAACACTTGATTTATTTAAGATATTTTGAAAACTGGCATAAATTTGAAAAACACAGTTCTTGCTGAGTCTTCTAGCATTGTTTTACACCATCACTTGTGTGTGCCCAGCTTTTGCTCTTTCTGCTTTGGACCTGATAAACATTCCATTAAATTTTGGAGTATTGCAGTGTAAATGACCCACCAAGAGTCCAAGCACATAACTGAGCATCAGAGTCATTACGTTCCCTAATTCCTGAACAGGTTTCTTTCCAGTGTAAAAATTACTTGTTTTGTGAATAGCAAAGACAAAAAAATCTGTCATCCAGCATACTTCTGTCCTTAGAACTGTTGTGTGCCACCACAAAATTGTGGTTGTGTCTCGGCTGCCTTCATCAGCTGGCCAGCGCTGATGGGAAAGTATCTGTATGTTCTGACACCCTCCAGAGCGAGGGGTACGCTGTTCAGCCAGTTGCCTCCTGCTAGGAAGAATGGACAGCTTAGTTTTCCATTACTCTGATATCCTTAAGGAGTTTCCTCTGTTCTGCCCAACATTATCTGTAGAAATTTTATCTTTGAAACTTGTATCTTTTGGTCAAAATTGTTTGAAGCCGTTCGGTGGATACAAGGGCAGTGGGAATAGGACTGGTGGAAACTGGGTAAGACAGTGGAAAAGACAGATGGACCCCAAGAATACATAAAAATTGCCTTAGAAAGCCAGGCTGAAAGTTGCATCTTTATTTAATAAAGAGTTTTGTATTTTCTTCTTTTGTTAGATGTGTGATGCCTGTCTTACCTTGAGAAAGTTGATGAACATTTTGCTGATTTTTCTAATTGGCATGGGGCTAGTCTCATGTTTCAGGGTCATTGCTGTAGTGATAGAAGTGACAGGAAATTATTTTCTTGCTCTTCTTTTTACTCTCAATGAATTTTTTTTTCTAAATAGCTCCTGGAGGTGCAGCACTTTGCTGCGAGCAGGTGTCCTACCCACTTGACATTCTGGGCCCACTTTTACCATTTTAGGAGCTTTTTTTAAACACTTTTTCTACATGTTTGGTACGTTTCTTTAAAGAGAAATCACGGTCATTTGAACTTTCCCAAAGTTGTTTTTAGAGTTTTATAAGTGAAGTGTGAATAGAATTGATGGGAATTTCCTTTTGCTTTATTGTTAATGTGCAAAATGTTTGTATACAGGTAGAAGAAGGCTGGTGGAGTGGAACACTAAATGGCAAGGCAGGGTTGTTTCCTTCAAACTTTGTGAAAGAATTGGAATTGATGGATGATGGAGAGACACAGGACACTCTGGATGACACAGGTGTTATTTTGTTTATTGTAAAACCTTAGCAAAGTCATTTTAGATCTCAGGTATAATTTGGAGTATTATGGTTGTAGTACAACAAAAGTTGTAAAGAATTCAAGCTTCCTAAGAAAGGTGAGTATTTCATTTCATTCTAGAAAATTCTGATGCTGACTGTGAAGACACCTGTCTTGCTCCAAATAACACTTTTAGTAAAATTTCAGTAAAGATCTTGATCTTGCAAATGTATATTCTGCATTTTATTACCAGAAATTTTATCATATTCAGAGTTGAGCTTTTTGTTGTATTGTATATAAAATTATTCTTCTATTTAGTAGATTTTTTTTCAGTCTTGCTCTCCAGACATTAGTTCTCTAACATGGAAAACTTAAGTGTTTAACCATGTCAGTTGAGAATTAAAACTCGAATTGCATCAAAATAGTAGAGAGAGCCTCAATTTAAAATTAGTCCTGGGAAGGGGGCCTTGGGTCTTTGTTGTGTTTTAATCTAACAATAAAATGTTTTTAAGGTAGTAGTAGTTTCCTACTACATTTCTTGTAATAGTGCGCACCTTCATTTACAGGCATGAATTACAGTATTGATTGATTCTAGCAAGGGTTTGCTCCAAGATAGGAAAGAAAAGTCTAGCTTGGATTTTTTTTTATTTTTTTGTAAATTATGGAAATAATTATTGTAGCGTAAAACAAGTTTGACTTGAGCAGTCCCCAGTAGCTCAAGGGCTGTCTCCTTGGAGGTCAAGTTTCCTGAGTTTAGTGGGGTCTGGTGAGATGAATTTACAAGTGGGTATGTGTTGGTCTTAATTCCTGAATACTGAGATCAGTGGGACTGAACAGTAAGTAATTTGAAATAATTGTATTTTCTGTCAGTAGCTAATAAGTTATGATTTTCAGTCCCTCGTGCCCCCAGGGGTTCTATTTAATGCTCAGTGCTTTCACAGTCAGGATCTCAAGTATCTGCTAGTTCTTTCCTCACTCCTGGGAAACAGTAAATGCCCCATTCACTGAGCTATGGTCTTTCAAACAGGCAACCTGGACTTTTCTTGTCACTGAAATTTCTAGCTATCCTTTTGATATCTAAGAGGGATCTAACTAAGTGAAGATAACTCAGTTGAAAAAAGGTGAGAAACTGATGTCAGGAAGCTGTGTAACTTCGTGGTATTATCAAAACCCCTTAAATTTGTGGTTGAGGGAGGAGGCTTTGATCTTTGTTGCAATTCCCAGGCATGCCTACACTGAGAAGAACTTAACTGGAGGCTATTTGGAATTTGGTTTATAAAAGCTGTCTATTTTCACATGACTATCTCCTGGAATTCTGCACGTGGAAATAGTTTGCACATGAATACTAGTTTGTGGGGTTTAACAGATTTGACTGTAGCTTAAAAATTAAAACAAAACAAAGTCTTAAAAGCTCCTAACACCTAAACTGAGTTCTTCTCTGAACTACATTTTTTTGGGAGTAGATAAATGTCATCCCTTAAAACTGAAAGATTTAAAGAATCTTAAATACTTGTCACCAGTGATTCATCTCGAACAACTGTATCTGATTTGAATGTTTAACTCATATAAAATAGGTTTTAAGTTTTAGCAGGTTAAAAAGCTATTTGAATAAATTTGCAAGAAACTCTTTTCAGGTATTTTTGATAGTGAGCAACAGGAAAATTTCACTTTGATGCCTTGAGAAGGCATCGCTCTACTGCTGGAACACTTCATTGCTGTGGCTGTTGAAAGATGGACTCATTATGGACCTTTATTGATTATCTCTTCCAGCAGCTATGTCTGTGCAAATGACAGGCTTTTAACTGTTGGGCTAAAAATGCACCTTCAGAGCATGCGTAAGCAATGTTTCATAAAACTAATGGAAGACATAACACTGTCATTAACAGACCGGGGAGCCTGAGTGATAATTGAAATAGCCAGAAATATTAGTGATCTAATGACTTAGTTTCCAGGGTATTCAGTGCAATACTGCTGTCATTTCAAATGGTCTTATGTTAAATATACAACTAGAACAAAATGTGAGATGATATAGCTACAATAATGTTCCTAGAAAAGCTGTTTAGTAAGAGCAGCGGGCACAGCTCTGTTACTTCAATTTTTTTTCCCCAGAAGAGCAAATAATTTCAGATATTAAAACAACTCTTTCTTTCTTTTTTTTGCTTTCAGAGTCTGTTTTCAGTGGTTCTACCTCACCTGTGGTCTCTCCAGGAAATGGGACTGAACCTGGATCTGGACCTGCACAGCCAAAGAAAATCCGAGGTATTGGTTTTGGAGATATCTTTAAAGAAGGCTCAGTGAAACTTAAGACAAGATTATCCAGTAATGAATCAGAAGATAAAAAGCAAGATAAGGTTTGTAGCAGTTCATATTGTTATTTTGGGGTTTCCTGTAAAAATAATTTAAAAGCTGTGCAATCTGAAGACATAGCACCTTACAGTTGCTGAAGACACTGGCCATTTTAAAATTTGTCAGTATTGTTCCATAATCAGACCATAATCATCTCGTAGGGCTCTTGCCTATAATACAAAAAAAAAAAAACCCTCAAAGTTCTTTCAGAGTAAGTTATATTTAACATTGATTCCAAAAGGTTTATTCAAATGTCTTAGTATTTAAAATATTAGAGAGGGGAAGAAAAAGTCATTTCAAAGCCATATGGTGTAAGACATAGTAACTTCTCAAATGCATCTACAGTAAAAGGTCTCTTGTAGATGTTTGTAACAACCTTTGTATACAGTCTGGGACAAGACTCTTAAGCTTTCCTGTAGAGGTTAAACTTGGCCTTTAAAACAAGGAATATTTTGGGGTTTCTTTAGTTTTTGGTTTGGGTTTTTTTTCCAAGTTGTGGTGGAAGTTGAAATTGTTGTTCTGGGTGTCAGCTGTTGTTACCAACGTAAATGTCTTTCAGTGAGTTCTGCCAGGCTTTGGGTGATGTCTTAGGTTAATGAGTTACATAAACTGATGACTGTGTAAGCCTGAAAAATCCCGTTCAACAATTTTGCATCCTCTTTCATTTACTTTCCCCCTTTTTTATGAGTGGGAAGAGGAGCACTTTTATTCTCTATATCGAGCTTAAAGCTTAGGAGAGAGCAGATAAAGAGATGATAGAAGAATTGCTTTAGTTTGAGTTTTATTTTGATCTGAACCCAAGAGCACTCTTATCCCTTGGAAGCACAACAGTGATGCTCAGTCCTTTATCTTCAGTTTAGGCATTGTTTATACCAAGAGCTTTTGACACTGTCTCCCATAACGTCCTCCTAGGCAAGCTCAGGAAGTCTGGGTTAGATGCGTGGACAGTGAGGTGGTTTGAGAACTGTCTGAATGGTAGAGCTCAGAGGGTTGTGATCAGTGGTGCAGAGTCTAGTTGGAGGATTGTAGCTAGCGCTGTCCCCAAGGGTCAATTCCAGGTCCAATGTTGTTAAATTTATTCCTCAGTGACCTGGATGAAGGGACAGAGTGCACCACCAGCAAGTTTGCTGATGGTACAAAACTGGGAGGAGCAGCTGATACATTAGAAGACTGTGTTGCCATTCAGAGAGACCTGGACAGGCTGGAGAGTTGGGCAGAGAGGAATTTTGTGAAGTTCAACGAAGGCAAGTGCAGGGTCCTGAACCTAGGGAAGAATAACCCCATGCACCAGTACAGGTTGGGGATTGGTCTTCTGGAAAGTAGCTGTAGTCTGTGGTGACAGGAGAAAGGGCAATGGTTTTAAAATGAAAGAGGATGAATTTAGATTGGACATAAGGAAGAAATTCTTTATTATGAGAGTAGTGAGACACTGGAACAGGCTGTACAGAGAGGTGGTGAGTGTCGTGTCACTGGAAGTGTTCAAGGTCAGGTTGAACAGGGCTTTGAGCAACCTGATCGAGTGAAAGATATCCCTGTCTGTGCAGGAGGGTTGGACTTAGATGTTTATTGAAGGTCCCTTCCAACCGAAGTCACTCTATGATTCTATGAAGGCACATTGATTTTCCTTGGTTCTCTCCAGGCTTTGTCCTTTGAAATAGGAATCTGGGGGATCACTACCTCTTCACGTGAACGCTGTTAGACTAGTGTTTCAGGACCCAGCTTTCCATTTGCTTCCTTCTTGTCATGAGATTGATCATTCAAAAGTGTGCTTCCGTACTTTCCACCTTGTAACTTGGGAGTATAAAGTCTATCTAAAATAAGTTCAATTAATGTGAAGTCTGCTCAGACGTTTTGAATTGTGTTATTTGACAGTGTATAAACACTAAAATATGTTGGCACTCTTTTGTTAGTTGGCTTGTCTAGAAAGTTGTTGTAGGCAATTTCTCAAGCAAGAGGGGAAATGAAGTGCGAAAACAGTTTTGCAGAGCTTGAAGACAATGAAATAAACAGTTGAGTTTAGTGCTTAATATTCCATTTACGCTTG
This sequence comes from Pterocles gutturalis, assembly GCF_000699245.1. NCBI lineage: Eukaryota > Metazoa > Chordata > Aves > Pterocliformes > Pteroclidae > Pterocles > Pterocles gutturalis. The sequence goes on from NW_010123446.1 coordinate 53,906, forward strand.
TTGCCAAAGTCATCCCAAAGGCGGACAGACTTACAGAACAACCTGGAGAGCCCTAGGAGATAAGTGTCATGAAGGTCTTGCAAAAAGGGATGGCTGCTGTGGATTTGTGCTCAGCTTGCTTTGGAGTTAGGTGGAGGGATGCTGGAAGGGCATTTTCAGTCTTTAAGCCAGTAAAGAGAAAATCTGTCATCAGGGAAACTGGAGCAGAGAGAGCTTTTTTCCCTTGGGGAATTTGGAGAGTGTTCAGCACAGGAAAGCTGAGCACTGATGTATCTGAAGTGCTCCAGAGTATATATGCTCCTGCAGGAGATAGCGACATAGGTTTCAGCTGGTCCCAGCATCCTGCCTGGGCTCAGGCTATTTATACCCTGTGTGCTTAAACTTCCTCTGCACTTCTAATTGCATCTTGTTTTGAAAGGGGGAAATAAAGAGAACTGTTTCCACATTGGACTTGTTTAATCTCATAGGTGGGTTATTTTAGTGCTTCCTTCATATAGCATTCTGCAGCGAGTTAAATTGCATATGTACTCCAAAAACATCCCAAGTGCCCGTGGCTTCCTCTATGGTATGTCAGAGGTACCGTGCACCAGCCCACAGGCATCGTCTGGTTTTAAGGAGAGTAAATCTAGTTTATTTGACAGTAGAAGGTCTGTGAAGTTTAACTATAAATGAAAATGAGCAGAGTAACTAAAGGCAATGGGATTTTTCACATCAGTAATGCTATTAGGGCTGCTCAGGTAAGTACTGACTGTGAGATCATATTCTATGTAGCGCGTGAAAAAGTAGATGCAACTGAAGTTGTCTGAATCCCCCTGGCAGCTCGCTAAGTCTTGGGGGGTGGAAATTGGAACTAGTATTTTGGTTAGATGTTAACTCTGAAACTTGTTACCAGTTGCAATGCCTCTGTGGTTTTTTGGTTCAGGAGAAATCTCTAGTGACGTTTATATGTTCTGTTTCTGTTCTGTACAAATTACTAAGATTGAAAGGAAGCTGGAGTGGCCTTTTGTCTGCTTTTACATTTGTCTGGGTAGCTAAAAGCTGGCTACTGGTGTATGGCTACTGAATATTCCTGCTTTATTCCAGTGCAAAGTAAGCGTGGTCGGTTAGTTACTTTCAGTAGAGCTGTTACGTAGAGGCAGTTTTCGGGACAATGGAATAGTAACACTTGGAACTACTGAAATATGATTGCAAAAGTATATCTGGCAATATCCTGAGATTGGCTTCCAGGTTAAAAGCTGTGTTGTGTCTTTAATCGGTAGATAAAATTGTAATTGCAGTGGCTGTAGTGAAGTAACTACAGTAAGTTAAGTACTAAAGGGGAAAGCTTATGGAGTCTCTTGGAGATGGTAATTTGCATCATCTCAACTAATGAAAACCTGAGGATTTTCTGTAGCCTAATTAAAAAAAAAAAAAAAAAAACACCCCACATCATAATGAATTTTTGTTAACAAAGTTCTCTTTTGTTCATATAGCCATCACCTAGCCATCCCCCTGGAACAAAGCTAGTTCATTTTCCCAGCACAACAAAACCTGAAAACTCATCAGAAGTAGTAAAATCAGAAGCTGAAAGTAAACCAAAAGGTAAGGCTGATGGAAACATAGACCTATCACTTTGTAGTCCACTGTAGAGAAGGACTGTTAGGTTGTGAAATATTTTAGTGTTAAAATCTTAAACTTTTGTGTGTACTGGGATTCTGTGTAATGTTCTGTACCTTTGAGGAATTACACAAATGCAAGAGAGTCTGAAGCAGTTTTTGCTTGCATATCTGTGGAAAATTAATCAAAAACGTGGTAGGGTTGTCTCCCAGAGCAAAATAAGGCTAGGGTATGAGGTTTTATTGCGGGAACTACTTTCTATTGATTCAGTTTGAGCATGTCAACATAATGGACTTACTTTTTGCGTAACTTCTAGTGTTCAGCTGGGATACTGGAAATCTATTGCTATGGAACAGTCCCCTAACACAGTTGCTGTCCCGAGGCTATAGAAGTGACTCTCTAGGCTCAGGATTTACTGTCGAGTTGTCAGTGTGCTATCGTAACTCCATGCTAAGTTTCTTGCATCAGAAAATTGGTGCTTGTGTTTTGTTGAAGCCTGTCCCCTAGATAATCCAGTTCCACTGTGGTTCTGTTCATAATAACTTCATTTTTCTTTTTTATTATCTCTAAGAATTTATGACTTCATTTAACTGCCGAAATTGCATGGTTTTATCTAGAAAGATATTTTTAAGCCAACCCAAAACATCTTGTGGGAGTGCAAACCCATATCAAAAATTAACTTCAATTACGTGGTGTGTAGACAGCTCATTTTGCCTGGTTCCGGAGCAGACGTTTTTTGACTCCTGTATAGTAATTTCAAGTACATTTTTGTTCTCTACGGAAAGACCTTATTTAGGTGTAAGTGGGCTCTTTTACATGGAATGCATGATTTGCAGAAATAAGAAAACTGCAATAAACAATTCGCTTTTTGCCTGTGTTCAGGAGTTGTGTAATCTAGCACAACAGGGCACTGGGAATGGCAGGTTGGTTAGTCAGAGCCCTAGTTTATCTGTATCTATAGAAATATATAGGGCAACCATGCCATTTCAGCCATATTTTGGCTTTCTTGAATCGGATAGTTATAAATAGCATAACTGTGTTTACCAACAGCTGATTACTATCAAGAAGTGTTTGATGTCATGGCTTGAGAGTCGTTAATACGTAAGTTTTGCCATTGCAAAGCATGTATCAGAAGTTTGTGTACGATGCATTTGATGGAAGTTGATGCTTACTTGCAACTTTGACATTTTTACTAAGCTTCAAAATTGGGATAGTCTTGGGATCTTTTAAACTGTCCAGTGCTATTGCTGCAAGAGTCAGCAGCAGTGTGCAGCCCTCAGCATTTTGAAGTTTGGGTTGTCTAAAACTTTGCATAAAAAATTAACCCAGGTCTGCCTAAAAAAATCTGAACGTTCAGTACTGAACACTCGGAACATTGAGGATTTAGCTCTTTTCAGAATTTCAGGTGTATCTCATGCTGAAAGCATAGAAATTGGACTAATCCAGTAGTTATGCTGAGTCCCTGCTCCCCAGAGGAATGAATACATCAGAGAGGAATTTAAATGTAGTAGTAATAGATGCCGTAGGAGAACATCTTTATATAAGATCTATAGACACCATTTAAGAACATCTTACAACCTTTGGAAGAAAGCTTAGTTTTCTTCCTTAGTGTTTGTATTTTCTTTTAGACAATATTACAGTTCATGTATATCATCCTCAGTTTTGAGAAAACAAGTTTAAAATAAACTGTGTTCAATATGTTAGCAGATAAACAGAGATTTCTAAAATGTTTAGACTAGCGTGGCTTATTTTGGTGTGGCTCTGCTATGTTTTGGCCTCTGGTGCAAGTATGTCAAAATATTTTGTTTAAAAAATAATCACAGTTTGGCCTCCCTTTCCCCCCATTATATTGGAAAGCAACATCTGTGGTTCGTGCTACTGTATTGTTAGTCCTGAGTCTTTGGAAAAGATTTGATTTTAAACTACTTTTTATTAAAAATATTTACTGAAGTTCAGACTTACTGTTTTGTAAATACCATCTCGGATCTAAGTGCTGGAAAGTTAAACTGAACTCTTCATCTTAACTGCTGTCAGAGTATCAGGCTCAGACAATAAGATGCTGAAGTGGCACATTGTACGTACTCTTCACACCTGTGGCTGGGTTTCTTGGGTGGTGCTGAGTGATGGGGTTCACAGCCTGGCACATGTGGGGACCTTGGCAGGGTGCAGGGCTCCCTGTCTCCAGCCTTCCTGGTAGCTGGAGCAGAATGAAAGGTTCCCTTTCTGGCATGATTTTCTCTCTCTTGCGGGACCTGGTGTACGTGAGGAGGGGAGAAGAACTTGAGGAGGAGAGGAGAAAAGGAGGATTGTATAGTTCATCTGTACTGGCCAAATCCCCAGGCAGTAAGGAAGTGTGTAACGACACACATTACACTTGTCTTACGCTTTTTCATTACTAATTAATAAAATCTCTGAATTTGAGAGATATTTGTAGTGTACCTCTTGAATTTTTTTTTTTAGTCAGTTGATTTTTTTTTTTTTTTTTTTTTGGACCTTGATTTAAACATTAATCTCTGACATGGTTCTGCTTATGTTTGTGTAATTCTTCACAAGCCACAATATAGTCAATCAGTAGTTGAGCATTTGTGATCACTGGATAAGGCAGTAAAATAATGCAAGTTCTTGTACTTAGGATTACTCATGTGGTTACTTATCTGTGTATATCTATCTCTTAAGCTTGGCATACTTTTGTATTTTAACAGTGGTTGGCACTGACCAAGGTACATTTTTTTTATTTAAGAATACAATTTGCTCATTCTTTTATATCTTGATTAAACCAAATACAACAACAACAAAATGATTCAACTGCAGCTCACTCATTTATTTTCTTACCATCCAGCAAAAGGCAGTGGTTAACTTGCAAACCATCCTCATGATGACTTGATGTTTTGCTTTTTTCTAATTGAGGATTGATACAGCTGCTCACCTGTGCCTCGTGTCAGGGACAAATACCTGATAGGTTCTGGCAGCACATTGGAGTCTTTTTTCTTGTTTGCTTCCTCTTCCTTAATCTGTCAGATACAGCAATCCAGCCTTTTCAGCTCCTAAATTTTAAATATACTGGGGTTAAAAAAGGTGCAAAAAATGCTTGGCAGTCAAGACTATTATATTGTATTTTGGTCTTTCTCATGTTGCTGTGTTCTAGTGTGGAAGAGGAAAACAAATCCTCCTGCTCTTTTACCTGAAATCATTATCACAATTTTAAATGGATTGGTTATTGAACTGAACCAAGTGGAAAGAAAGGATTTATTCTTTCTACTTTTCGCAGAGGAGGCTGTAACTGTCTGAGTTGGTCACTCAGATGAGCTCTGGTTTCAGGTGCCTAGCCAAGGAATTCCTTTGCTTCAGTTACTTGATTTCACTGCAGAATTTCAGCAAATGTGCTGCTTGGGTAGTTGAAATTTCTGTAATTGTATATGTTAACAAAGAATGTCACCTTGAAAAAATTGCATGTATTTAATTAGGATTGCAAATTTGAAATTTAGATCAATTTTGGGAAAATACATACACTGTCAATAAAAAGCTTGAAACCATTTTTGTCTAAATTAGCTCAGAAATTAATATATAACATTATGGGGAGGGTGAGATAGGCTGTTACAATCCTGAGTAGGCTCCTCTTTTCTCCCTCTGAAGTCAGAGTACCTGAATGAAGTTGCAGAAGAAGTCTTTCAGAGCTTAAGCCACTGCCGTAGAGATTTATCTCCATTGCTCTGTAAATATTTAATCTTATTTTTCTTGTGCTATGAATGACATAGTGTCTCAGATGTCTGATCTAGAAGGGAAGTGTGATTATAGTGGTAATTTCTGAGCTCTCATTTCAGACAGCACAAATGAGCTGGCATTATGTAAGTTACTACCTGTGGTATGGAAGCGTGTGGTAATTGTGCTGCTTTGTTTCAGCCAAGGAATATTGCAGGACAGTATTTTCCTATGAAGGCTCAAATGATGAACTCAGCTTTAAAGAAGGCGAGATCATTCAAATAATCAGTAAGGTAAGACGCTTGGTCTGCTTGAACCATTTATATAGCTTTTGTGGATTTTGTACAGGTAGGTAATGTGTAAAATGGGAAAGCAGGAGTAGATATTCCCCTAGACTGATTCATCTCATGTGAGGGTCAGCTTTGCTTCTGCGCTCAGGTACAGATGTCCTTAAAGATTGTTCCAGAGTGAGAAGTTATCGTAGATTCCTCAAAGGCCTGTGGGATCACTCTACACCTAGTACCAAATGCCTTTGCAGTGAGGAAATCGGAAAAGCTTTGGAAATAGCCCTTTCCCTTCAGAACTTAATGCTTTTTCTCTGGTGATAGATATCAAGCTGACCTAGGGGTGGTGGTTGGAAAGTATTGTGTCAAAAGGTGAGAAATTAAGGTCTGTAGTTACTGATTTTGATCTAGATGTTATAAAAAAAAATACAAGCAAATGTTTTAAGTAGGACAGTGAAGTCCAGGTACTAGAGACACTTGGTATTTCAGAATAACCATACACTTTGTGTAAAGTCTGTCCCCTGGGAGTTTGATAATTTTGTGTTTTATTTTTCCTCCTCTCTTTTACCTGTTCAGCATCTCAGCTGAACTGAGTGGTGAATTGTTCTTGCTGTGTACTAAACTTCAGAATGAACTACTTGGTGCTGCTACATATCGGCAGTAATCCACTTGGAGGTGTGACATCTGCAGTATTTTGGATCTGAGGCACAGAGGAAAACTCTTATTTATGCTGCTAAAATATTCAAATAATGCTGTACTTTCTGTTATGGACAAACTATGGCCTCAGTCAAGTAAGATCATGTAATGAATTTCTGTGCCATGGAATTAATTCACCATTCTGATTTCTTTCTTATGTCTTAATGTGTTTGGTATTTTGTTCCTTAGTGGGGGTATATTCTCTTGCTTCTTCACCCTTTCAGACCGGTGGACCTGATCAATCACATCAGAATCACATTTATTTAGTAGAATTGTGTGTTACTCCAATGGCATTTGAAGTATTTACTGAATAAGTCGCTGGTCAAGGAAGTTGAGAATATTGAATATTGTGCACTGCGTCATAACTAGTTTTATCTACTTTGTCTACTCTGCAGATCTTATCCTTATATTCTTTTCTTGTGAAAGATGTAATACAATTTCATATCCTATTTCTTAGAAAACAAATAAGAAGTGACCAAACCTGATTTGATCTGTAGCTGTTGCCCTTTGCTAGGGTGGCTAATGTGTTTCTTGTATAAATGCAATATTTCAGCCAAACAATTATTTCTCTTTTGCTGGTAAAAGCAAAAACATTTCCGTAACTGTATCTGTTCTGGGGAAGAAGTAAATATCGATTGAAATGTCCTGTTGTTTGTTTTAGGACACTGGAGAGCCAGGCTGGTGGAAAGGAGAACTCAATGGTAAAGAAGGAGTCTTCCCAGATAATTTTGCTGTTCAAATACAAGAGTCTGATAAAGACTTCCCTGTAAGTTCGTATGTTTATAATTTAGTATCACAAAAAAGTATTGACGAATATGCAAGGAATAAGACTTCACAGCACATTATGCTGCTTAAAATATTAATGCAATTGTGACATTTTTTAACTTGATCTTGAATTAGCTATATCAAAGAAGAAAGATTTAAAGCTTAGTGTTTGTGTTTAAAGTTTTCCTTAAATATGCAACTGAAGGATGTTTTTCGATATTAACTGTAATTAATGAGGATTATGAGGCTATAAAAAAATATATAGTTCTGATAACATGGTATTATGTGTAACTGATTAATTAATTAAACCTGTATTGTTTTGAAAGGAGATAAGCAGTCTGTCTCTTCTGTCTGTAGTCCTGTAACTGTAATAGCAAAATGCTGAATCACCCCTGTGGGACCAACTGGGCTTTTTCCATGTTAAGACTTGCCAGTAGGTTGCAGTGCATAAAGGATAATCTTTGTGTGGGATCTGGAAATATTTTTTTCACCATCTCGTTTGCTAACTTTTAGGAATTAATGTTTTCATATGGTACTCCTTGGTCTTGTGATTTTAGGTCTTTTTTTTTTTTTTTTTTTTATTGTGATTTTAGGTTTTTGGTTTTTTTTTTGGTTGAGGTTAGTGTGATGTTTTGATTCTGACCGTTGTGTTATTTCACAAACGTGCATCATCCCCAGATGGATGGATTCAGCTCCAGATCAAGACATCCAAATATTGAAGCTTGTATCCCAGCAGAACAGAGTTTCAGAGTTTCATTAATATAGTGCCATTTGGTCTGCAATTGGAGATATTCACAGAGGATTGCTAGATACAACCTGACAGATAGTTACTAACTTAGAATTTAATTACAGTTACCTAAAACACACAGCAAGTCTAGTTAGCTCAAGTCGGCGTTTTCTTTTCAAATTGATTCTCAGCTTTGCAAGGATGGTATAAATGCTGTAGCATACGACTAACTTGGTTTGAGGGGTGGGTAGTATCACGGTTTCACAATACAAGAGAGAGAAAAAAATTGTTCTTTTCCATAAACAATGTTTCCTGTAGACAGACCTTGCTTTCATCCTTTATTCTGCTTCATGTAGTATGTCTCAGAACAGGGATTCAGCTTGCACTGAGCAGCTTTGAAGTTGAAGGCATTGGGTGGCTGATTATTGTAATCAGCTATTTGAGATCGACTTAATAGAGACACAGACCGGAATCATATAATGGCACGGTGATGCTGAACTCTCAGTGTAATTGTTTCTGATATAGGCAGTAGTGCTGCGCAGCTGGATAATGTATTTGCTTTTTTTGGGAAGGAAAGAAAATACGGTCTTGTTACTGAAGTTCACCAGCTTTTGTGTTCTCTGAAGCTAGAGAAAGAAATTGGATATGGGTTTTCATGCTTGCTTAATTACGTTTCACTTGTCAGAATAAAATCTTTCTGCATTAAGAAGAGCTTATTCAATAGCAGTAGGGGCACAGAAATCCGTAGCAACTGTTTCACAAATACCCACTAGAAGGAATTTTTTCTAAAGGCTTTGTTAGATTGAGCCCATACGGTTTGAGCAGTGTTTGTATAAAGAACAGGTTTATTGTCATCTTTTGTGCTCATTTTATCAGTGAGTCTTGTCCTTTGTCCAACCACAAAGATGTCTCTTCTAGAGCACGTTCAAGGCCAGGCTGGATGAGGCTTTGAGCAACCTGGGCTAGTGGGAGGTGTCCCTGCCCATGGCAGGGGGGTGGAACTTGATGATCTTTAGGGTCCTTTCCAACCCAAACCATTCTGTGATTCTATGATGTTAATGAATCTGATTCTGAGCATGAGGTGCCTTGAGGTGTCTGTCCTGAGAGGTGTCAGTTCTCCTTCAACAGGAGACAGATTCAAATTTGATTTTACTGGTTTAAGGAAAGTGATGAGTGTCTGCATTTTAAAATAGAATTATTTTCAGTATACAAATTGTGACACCATAATATTTCATAAGTTTTTAATGGCTAGAGTGGTTTGTGCACATTTTCGCACTTAAATTTACAATGGTAAGAAAGCTCAAAACAAATGCACTTGTATATGTTGCAAACACTGCTAACTTTTTTTTGTCTTACGATAGTGTAATTTAGAAGTCAATTAAAAGAGTTCTTCTGAGACTTAGTTTATAACTTTCTTTTTTTCAGTGAAAGTGACCATTCTTGGCTCAAAAACTTACCTGACAACTCCCTTAAACTTGCACTGTACTAACCCAGATTGCACCCATTTTAATTTGTAAAACCTATTTAATATGCAAAACTCATCTTGAGCAATTCTTTGGACTAGAAAAGATGTAGTTCTTAGTTTCTGTTTCTTCATAACCCTGCTTCTTATGCATGTTGCTGAAGCACTGATCTGAGATTTGAAGAAACCTGAGTTTTGTTCTTGTTTTTGCAACTGGTTGTCTGGGAGATATCAGAGGAATTACTCCAGTTCCCTGTGGTTCCTGTCTGTGAATTGATTGCCTCCTTTGTGAAATACTTTGAAAGCAGCTAGCAAACAGGCTAGATGTTACAGTATGCAAAACAAAACACAAATAAGTCAGTCTTTGATAGAGAATATCTGTTTGTTGATTTTATTTGACTTTTTGTTGTTGTTATTGCATTTTGCAGAAGCCAAAGAAACCTCCACCTCCAGTTAAAGCTCCAGGTGCGTAGTATATGTATGGTGGTATGTGTCTGAGGAAATATTAAATTTCAGAAGCAGTGCATGACTTCAAAAGAAAATTCAGAAGTAGGTTTATATTTCCTAGTAATGTAGCCACTTGTAGTCACAGTTGGAGGTTACTTTTTATGCTTTATGTATTTTGCTGCTGCTGTGTATTTTTCCAAATGACGATGGAGCCTACTTTGGAAACATTTTAATACAGGCTTGTGGTTTGCTGGACTCAAATGAGTGTTTATAAATAGGATTACACTCCTTGCAAAGGAAAAAATATACACACAAATTGGTGTTATGTCTTATTTTTAGTTAGTGACTAAGATAATTAAAGCTCTTTAAGAAATGTCTATGGTTTGTTTTTTGCATTCAGCTCCAAAGCCTGAATTGCCAACGGGAGAGAAGAAATTCTCCTCTTTGAGGCCTGAAGAAAAAGGTGAGACAGGTTTTCTTCATAGTGAATTTCAGACTGTGCTCTTGTAAACGAGTTACAGTTTTTGGCTTGGCTGCTCTGTGCAATAGGCACCTGTTTGGAAGACATCATACAGAGTCTCTTGACACCATCTACTGAAGCTGTTGTGTCTGTGATGTTACAGAAATACCTTCAGAGTGATTAGAAAAACTACACTTCTATGAAAGGTGTATTTCTTTTTTTTACATTACATTCTGAAAAATTTTGATTGCACTGCGTAATAACATAGTCACTGTTGAATTCATTTAAGTGTAGTTCTGTGGTAGTGCAGGTTTGAATAATAATAGTAAGTTATTAGAAATGAAAACGTTTGCTGCTGCTTCTGAATGTTTTGGCCAAAATCAGTCTCTGATGGAAAATATTTTTGAAAGAAATATACAGAACAGTTACAACACTCCTTAAAGAGATGTTACAGTCACAATGCTCAGAAATTGAGATTTCTTATCCTGTGAATTCTTGCTATATTCCATGTTTTCCAGTTCCACTGAATTTGGAGATGTTTACCATTTTGTTCTTAAAATTTAAAGGACACCTCTTTTTAGAAGAAAAGCTACTGTTACCAACTAAACACATTTCTTGAAAGACTTCTTTTCATATTTGAAAAACTTGCCAAGTCAAACTGCTAAACTGTTTTGTTTGTGTTTAAAAGTCAAAAGCTTAAACGAACATGCTGGTTGGGTCTGAAAGAAGAAATTCTGATGTTACTGCAGCATATTACAAAAACATGTTCTGTTCTGTAAATAGTGAACTGTGGCTGACCATGGCTAAACAGCACTTCCACAAGTAAGCCTGCTTTCTGGGTTTCTTGGCTTCCTTGGGCAGTTTTTTTTAACTCACATTTTAAACAAAGCACGTTCTCAGGTGTTTCAGTGAAGAATACTTGTTAAAATCAGCTGTTTCGTTTGCGTGTAAGCAAACAAAATGATTTTATCTGTTGGAACAGTACCTTCAGATGTGAATTGAGATCAACTGTATCATTCTAGCAATTTTGATCACTTTGGCTCTTTAAATTTATTTAAACTGAAGTTAATTTAATTTCAGACTGGTTCTGTTTGTGCTAGGGTATTAACCTTTACATAGTTGAGTTCAGTTGTTCGTGGAGGAATATAGGAAAAAAAAAATTGAGTGACACCATCTAAAATGCTTTGGAACATGAAAGCTTCTGAAAAATTAAGTAAAGTGGAGACCCATCCTTTACTGTGGTACAGGAGATGATGCAGGAAAAATTTGTCTCATATTCAGTTGAAGGTCAGATCTTAAAAATTACTTATTTAGATAGCCATGGTGTTTTACTAGAAGAAATGTCCACTTGTCAGTGCAGTTTTACTTGGGGAAAAATAACCATGTTGGTACTAGGGATTAAATTCATTAAGTATGAAATTGTACTGTAATTAGTTTTCAAAAAAATATTAATTGAGCAGCTCTAATCACAAGCTATCAAACCATGTAATTTTTCTTATGCCTGTTGGGAGGCTAATAAATCTGCCTTTAATTGTAATCAAAAGTTGATCAAAAATTAAAAGCGATGCTCCTATCAGTATTTCTGTATTTATAGTGAAGGACGCTTAGTGGTATCGTGTAGAAGTTTTTGTCCAGTGTAAATGTCTTGAGATCAGTATTTTTATTTCCATTACTAAACGGCTAATTTTTAGCCAACCCTTATCGTTTTCGTTGTGGAGCAAAATCCAGAAGAGAGGCATGCCATGTTGTCCAGCAGAATTGTCTCATTTCTGTGCTCATGGTGAATCTCGACCTTTGGTCTTAACATTTTCCACTTAGCTGTGGACGGTTTTTATGTTCAGTTTTTGAGTGGGAGTAAATGAAGGGAAAACTGACAGATGCTCGTTCAGGAATAACTATTTGATGACAGCATTTTTTCTGACATATTTATGAACTCATTCTTAAAAACAAAAGGTGTAATTCTCAACTTGTGTTCAGCATAGCTAAAATACAGCTAATTAATCTTCAGTAACATTAAGGGCTATTAGGCATTTAAAATTTAAATCTTGCGTGTAGGATCAGGAGGCAGAAGTGGCTAGCCCTGTTAACGGGCTGTTTTACACAGGACAGCCAGCACCACCAAGTGGCAAAAACCTTCCAGTACTTCAGTATTTTATTTTTTTTAATTCAATCCCGAGAGAGACTGGGAGGGGGTGCCAGCCATTTGAGGTTTTTTTGTTTGTATCCAGTGGCTGCGGGACTTGTCCAAAGGAAGCCGATCGTAAACCTGGCAGTTCAGGCACTTAGCTGGGGTGGAGCTGAACCAAATTTCCAACCCTATCCCCAAATCCATAGCATATGTAAATATTTTGCATTATACCAATACTTGGATAAAAGCGAAGTCATAAGAGGAGAGGGTGAGGGAAACCGAAGCTGAGGGTCAGTCTCTCCATCCAAATTTATTGATTTGCTGCCCTAACTGCAAGGGACTAACTCCTTACTGTAACCTAACAATAACGTTTTAAATTCTCAGTGCTTTATGTGTGCCTGACTGAGTTGTAGAGTAGTTTTACAAGGAAAAGTAGAATAAGGGACTAACTCCTTACTGAAACCTAACAATAACGTTTTAAATTCTCGGTGCTTTATGTGTGCCTGACTGAGCTGTAGAGTAGTTTTACAAGGAAAAGTAGAAGGTATGCTCTGGATATCCCACAGGGTGCGTTAGGGAACATGAGTTGAAGACTATTCAACTGACATTTGTGAAGCAGCTTGAATTTTTCAGTGCCACATATGTTACATGTCAGCTCCTCTGGACAGTATTCAGTTAGGTCATGTAGTCATTGAACAATACATTTAACTTTTGCTTGTTTACCCATATTTAATTTGTGTCTT
>NW_010123446.1:66934-95990 GCF_000699245.1 Pterocles gutturalis
AAATTTGTTATTCAGATAAATATTTGTCTGTCATGTCCATCCTCCCCTCCTCCCTTTTTTTCCCTGAAGAAATTATGCTGTTTGTGTGTATGGAAGAAATCTAATTACAACAACAACAACAACAAAAAAAACCCCCAAACCCTGCCTTTTTAAGGGTAGATAAGATGAATTCATAGAAACGGGAAAGCAGTAGCAGTACGGAGGGATTCTTGGTTCGTAGCTGTCATTTGCAGTGCAAAAATGTGAATCCATGATTTCTTACTACTGTTTCATGTCAGTAGAAAGACATTTTGCTTATTTGAACATGGGTTTTTAAGTTCAGGTAAGTAGTTTGTGTGTTTTGATAAGGTATCCTTAAGACACTTGCATATCTCTCTTTCATTTTTATCTGATCTTCCAAGAAAGCATTACTGACAGCAGTTGCTTCCTAATTGATTATTGTTGTAAAAATTGTAGACAACATGTGTTTTTAGAATGTTATCATGATTTATTTTGTCAGATGAAAAAGGAGCTTTGGATCAGAAGCCTTTGAAGCCACAGGCTCCTCAAGTACCGCCCAAGAAGCCTATTCCTCCAAGCAAGACTAACAGCTTACTGAGAGCAGGGCTTCTGCACCCAAAACGTCCAGATAAACCTGTTTTGCCATCTTCTGTATCCAGGTCAGTATACAATGAATCATATATACCCAGTATATTTTATTGGATTTGTTGTTCGATCTTCCCTTCATGGATGAGATGGGAAGAAATGTATGTTTAAGGGTGAAAAGGATGCAAGGATAAGTTTTGCCCTATATCCAGCAGTGTCTTGGTTCTCCAACGTATAACTTTTCAATGCTTAAAAGAGATTGAATCCATCTCAGAGTAAATATCACAGCATAACTAATCATGGGGCAGATGAAGTTATAAATCTGTGGGTTGCTTTGCTTTAAACCTGCCCCATAATGGAGAAGTTGTAGCTACAGTAGGAGTATGGTGTAAATGAATCTGTGGACATCACACTTGAGAATTATTGTGTTGGAAAAAATCTGAAGATTTGAGCTGCATCAACGTTCAGTGTTCCAGCACTTTGTAAGATTGAAAGGAAGTGTGGAGCATAGTTAGTACCTGTGGTAAAGGTACTCAGTGTAGTTCATGTATTCTTCTGGGGAAGAAAGCACTTATTACAGAACCACATCCAGTCTCTATATGGGTCTTGAGTATTCTCAGTTGAGTTATGGGACAAACAGCGAGGGTAAGAACAAGCAATCACTCACTTTTTCTTTTAGGTCCACTTTTAATTTTTTTTTTTTCTCATGACTTTGAAAGAATTATTTATGGTGTTAGTCACTAATACTAATTTTGCATAGATACAGTCCCACACAGTTTTCCTTTCTTCCTCCATCAAAATATTTGCTAGATCCTTACCCAAAGCTGTAAATAAACTGCAGGTGGATAACTGTCCTTTTGGGATGTTTAGGTGACTTGAAAGTAAGGTCATGATGAACTTGGCCTTGTACAAATAAAGAAGCAGAGAGCTGCTACATCAGAGCTTAATACCTGCAAAAATACAAGGTGGCGGCAAGCATTTATCTTTACTGCGGGTCCTGCATAGCTGAACCTAAAGGGAGAATATCTAAAGGGAGGAAACCGTGAGGAGGAGGGCAGTGGGGAAAGGGAGCGTGGGTAAGGCACACAGTTTGGATGGTTGACTCCAAAAGAGTACAGTCTCTGCAGATCTGCCTCTGATCCCACCCTGCGCAGCCCTGGGAACACTGGATGCCTGACTGAAGACTTAGACCATTGCCACTTCTGTTTAGGTTTTCAGTACGTAATTGTGTTACATCACTTGGTATTTTGGAGAGGTTCCTGAGTGAAGATATTTTTTCCTTTTTTTCTTTTTTAAACCACAAGTCGTATTCCCCTCCCCCATTTAGAAATTTGAATGTCTGAAAGTTTAACATTCCTCTAGGAAGATCAGGCTGCTACCTCTTTTTCTATTGCAATAAAACTTCCAAATAAAGGATCTAGGAGACGAGTTAATGATAGGGACATATCGAAGTTGACAACTGGTCCATTTATATAATTTGGTTTTTTAATGTGGCATAAATGATGGCAAGTATTGTTAAGGAAAATGTCATCTGTTCTTTTTTGTTTGTTTTGGGTTGATGGGTTTGTTTGTTTTGGTGGGTGTTGGGGTTTTTTTTTCTGTCCCTAGATGATGTGATCAGACAAGCAAGGAATGCATGGCAGAATAAAAAACATGTATAGACAGCACTTTATTTTATACCCAGAAAGAAATAACTTGTTCTCTGCAGCTTTTTTCTTTATAGGAAGATTTTGATGTCAAGGATTCTGAGTATGCTTCTGAATATTTTAAGAGATATTACTGAAAGTGCTGTTTGGCTTTTGTTTTCTGTTGCACCGAGTGTAATATTTTACATTTAAATGCCAGAATGTGCCCTGTAGTAAAAGTTTTGGATGACTTTTTCAAGGGCATTGTACATGTTTGACAACTCTGCAAGAGCTGGAATAGAGGAATTGGCTTTTCTAGGACTAGAATTGCTCTCCAAAAGATTTGGTTTTAAGCAAGGCTCTAGAAAATGATAAATTCCACTGATTTTTTTTTTTCTGTTTACTTGTAACTCTTAGTACATTTCAGTTGTAAACTATTTAATCTCTTGACTAGTTGCGTCTTGTTTGGTTTTTTTCTTACTACAGGTCTAATGGAGAGCTTGTTTCTCTTCGACCGAAATCTGAAGTTGAGCCAGTAGCAAAACCAAAGTTAGACTCTGAATCATTACCACTGAGACCAAAATCAGCAGAGGTAGATTCACTTGTGGTAAAGAGCTCTAAAGAATCAGGTAAGGAAAGCATAAAATGTTCTTTTGGGTCTTTCTGTTTGGATTGCACTATTTGACAAGATTAGAATAAGCTTTTTAAGTAAGTTACTCAAAATTCCCCAGAGTGCTGTTATGCCTGTTCAGCAGAAAGTCCTGGTGTTTTGGTTTTTTTTTAGAACAGCTGTAAGTAGCTGACGGTAAGAGTCATCAAGCGATGAATAGATGTCAGTAGGTTATTTGGAGGTAGCTGATGAGCTCTGTGTTGTAATAGGTGATAGGAAGGGAGGAACACGGGCAATGGTTTGTTCTTCTAATTTGAAAACATGTTTTTTTGCTGTCACTTTTATCTTGCATTTTTATGAAATTGTTTTCCCTACTGACTGGTTCTGTTTGTTCTGCTCTTGCGTTTCAGATAACTTTTGCTTTTCTAGCTAATTTGCGTATTTTTAGTAATGCCATTACCTTAACTTTGGGCCAGCATGGTATATTGTACATTTGAATTTCATGCTTATGGCTTTGCTTAGTGCACCTTGAGCGAAACCTGGCATCTCTTTAAATAAAGAGAGTAAAAACCTTGATGCTGGTTAAAGCAACCACGTTGATGATCAGGCTCTGAGCTATTACATAGTTACCTTTGTCTTTTACCAACAGCACAACTGATTTCAGTCCTCTGTGTGCCTCTAGGCAGAGATCAGCTGCTGTGGGCATATTTTTTTTGAACTCTAAATTATTTTTATTGCATGACTAACCACTGTAGAAAAAGCTTTAGTGAATTGTACCTGCAGTGTTTGGCTTACATATCTCAAATGCAACCTTTCATCTCAGAAAAGGTTTTAGAAACAATACATTGCATATCTCAAATGCAACCTTTTGTCTCAGAAAAGGTTTTAGAAACAATACATTTTGAAATAGTAGAACCTGATTTTTTTTTTTTCTTTACACCGGTTATGATATTCAGGCTGTAGAATAGTTGGTCCTAAAGTGTAATAAATTCACCTGGGAGAAAAAAATAATGCATTAAAAATCTAAAGCCATTTATGAATAGAAAAGAGTGCTCCTGATCTTTCCCTTAAGCATTTTAAAGTGTGCTTGTAAGCTTAAATGCTCTGTGTAAGGAAAGGTTAGTTCGTGTATGTTTTTGATACTGAAGTTATTTTTTTCTGGGCCACAAAAAGCTGGACTTAAGCAGGCATTAAAATACCCTGGAAATATTGCGAATATTATCAGTGTCACCCTAAAGTGTTTGCAAGTTCTTTTTTTATTCCCCAGTAAAATCTCTGCATATGCTACAATATGCCTTGTTTTAGAGGTTTTGATTTGGCAGCTTAACTGTTGCCTCTATTTGAATACGAGTTTGAGTGAGGGTACGGAAGAAATACTTTCAGGCCAAAGTAAACTGAGAGATGAAAGAGCGATGCACAACCTAACCTTAAAAATGTAAGCCTTGTCCAGCTACTCAGCTGTTTGTCTTGAGGATTGTGCTAGGTGTGCTGCTGTATAGCAGAGTATCATTTATCCCCAGGAATATACTCCCCATGGAAACGGAGTGTCTTTTTTAATTTAGGTGCAGTTGTCTTGACGTCTTTAATAACCAGAGTGGCAACATAGTAGCTGTGATATTAGGTATTCATAGATATAAAAAAACCCTAATTTTGTACAGATTTAAAAAAAATCTAAGAATTCTGACTTGCTAACATAAGATTTTACAGGCTTTCGGAGAAATTCAAGATTTTTAATACCTAGATGGGGCAGGGGACAGGGCACGTAACAAACAAGTGGGTGAGGTCTGGTCAGTGGTCTGTCTTTGATGCAGAGCAAGTGAAAGAGGCTCAGGCAGTCCGTGGGGGATGCAGCACTAGCAGCATCAAGGAGCTGCTGTTTAAGGAAAGTTTCAAAAAATTTCTGTTATGTGAAACTGCCCTTGTTTAATACGAACTGTGAAAGTCACTTGTAGTTTTACTGCTCTTGTGAAAAGAGACTAGTCCAAACTCCTGCCAGTAAAATGTAATGAATCTCATGCGTTATGTCTCTGTACGCATTCCGCTGCTAAAGACACAATCCTCTGTGCAGCAGCTAAGGCTATATAAAGCTCCAAAGGTGTTGGGTCCTTATGTAAAGTTTAAGGTTGTTTAATCATCTAAGAACTGGAATAGAATATAGGGGAAAATGAATGGCTGGGGTTGGCAACTGCATTACTGGAGTCTCTTTTTTCTTTTTCTTTTTTTTTTCCTTCCCCTCCCCTTCCCCCTTTAGATTGAGATCTTGAAGTGAATAAATTTTCAGAAAACAAATTTCTTTAAGTATGGGTCTTGTTATTTTGCAACTTGGTTTGACCATGAAGTGTAGTGTAGGTTGAGGCACTTCCAATTCAGGGTCAGGAGAAGCTGTAAATATTCTGTATCTATAGGAAAAAACACCCCACTTCATAGCCGACAATAGGCCCCCAACCATCAGATAAGGACAAATACTCAAAAAACATTCGGAAACATTGATGGTGTGGAAATACGTCCTCTTGAAGCTTTATTAGAAAAATTGCCTAAATGTTTCTCTGTTTGATTAAAGTACTGTAAAAGACTAAAGCTATAATACTAGCATGCTGAACATGTAAAGCAATTCTGTTTCTTCTACAAATGTTTCTTTTTCCTGCTTTGTAAAATAATTTTTTTGTTCAGAATCTTTTTCTAGACATTCCTCTCCTTGACTTTTCTTTCCAGATTTTGTTTCCTATCCTGTTTGCCATGTTTCCCTTCTTACGTGTCAGGAAATTACCCTACCCTTCTCCATTTTGGTAAGATAACCTCTAAGGAAATCCAAATGCTTTATGCCATACACATAGCCTCTTCTTAACGTCATAAGTGTAATTTTCAGTTGCAGTTATTGATACTAAAATTTTTTGGGTTTCAATTTAAAATGCTTTTTTTGTTTGTTTGAATGCCTGTTTTCCTTAGCTGTTAAAGTTACTTTTCAATCAGGAACTTGTGGAGATAAAGTTAAGAGAAACTTCATAGTCCATCTATTGTTAAAGCAAAGCTAGTGCTCATAGTGAAATGCGTTCGGTACTGACAGCACTTCTGGTGTGTGTAGGTTGAATGGCTTTATCTTTCCATACACACAGATGGTGCAATTCTGAAGCCTTTGGGCACTGAATCCACTAGTGTTGGCTGTTTAGTATCATGAGTCTTTTAAAATAACATTTTTGAAAGTTACATATTAGGCATGTGTGGAATTGTAGGAAATACCTTACTGTTGCTTGTCTGCAATTTAAATATTCTCAAGCTTTTATCTATCCCCTAAATTTTTGGGGTGCAATCTCAGAAAGATGGGTAATAGGAAAAAGGGCTGCCGTCTTCCCTGACTCTGCGGATTAATATGTAGTCTTGTCTTCTAAAATATTGGATACATTTCGCTTTTGTTAGGGGTAAACCGCAGCCACATGAGATGTTGGAACCATAATTTCTCCAGACACCCCTTCAGCTTTGCTTCTTTTTGTGAAGGCTTTTTAAGACAAACTGGTATGAATACACTTGAAGCGTTCACAAATCTTAACAAAAACTCACCTAATTGTGTCTGTTGAAGCTCCTAACAGTTTTGTAATGTATGGGTCCACGTCAAGCTTGCCGATGAGACATTTCTATTAGTCTGTCCTGAATAACTGTTTAAGCTTAGCTTGTCTTTCTAGAAGGAAAAGGTGCTCTTGCTCAGCCTTAAAATATATATATATATTAATTGAAATTATCCCCAGAGGTATGGTATTGCTCTTCTGACACTATGATGGGATTACCTTTAACAATTACTCGCAGGCTGTCTGTAAGAAAGTTAGTTGATAAATCACTTTATTGATTGATACGGTTGTAAATTGTGAACTTTCAGTGTGTTGCATCAGTATCTCTATTGGTTTCAGTGGGGACAAGCTTTCTCCTAAGATAATTAAGAATGCTGTTTAAAAAGAAAAACAAACAAACCTCCCAAACCCAAAACAAACAAAACCACCACCACGAAAAACACAAAGCCTAATCCCCACCAGCCTGTGTTTTAATTTCTTCCCTATACCAAAGCAAAAAAAAGTGGAAAGGTAAAAGGAAAAAAATGCAAGTACAATCAGAATTCCCCCTGACTGTAATGTGTTGGTAATATTTTAATGCTGAGCACTTGTCTCAGGTGTAGCAATTTACTTTAGAAGCTCTTACAGGTAGAAAAAAATCTACTGGATTTAGTGTCATCCCACCACCTGTACTTAAATCATACAATTCAAGACTGCAGTAGTCTTCATCTTCAAGCCTTGTCGAATTCTGTGTTTTTTTCAGAAGTACACATTATTCTTAGTATGGTCTTAATATTCTTAATATGCCTGATACTTACTGCGTTCATGGAGACAGGGCTCCAATAATAACTCAGTTACAGTTACTCAGTTTACAGTTCTATGTAAATTTATTGCCAAATTATTTGTCATTTCTGCAGAATGACAAAAAGAGGATCTTTTAAAGATGAAAATTACTGAGGTGGGGGGAAAAGGCATATTTTTTTTTTCCTGTGTTTTTGTTACCTTTTTAATAATAACGCAAATCCTGATTTATGTTTTGACATGGGTTAGTGCTCTGGGATTACTGGTGACTGAGTAAAGGACATGAAGATATACCCCTTGGTCACTGTTGCTTGACTTCTAATAATTTAAATATTTTATTGGCACAGACTACAACAGAAATATCTTTATAGTTATTTCTCCCTCATCCTTGTTTCTATCAGCCGCTTGCCATTCATCACTCTTCTGTTTCTTCCCTCTTGTTTTTCTTCCCCGCTTTTTTTAATCGCAAATATGATTGCATGTTTACAAAACACTGTCCTTACATTCTCTTCAGTAACATTAAAAAGCAGCAAACCTGATTGGTAACAGATAGTGTTACAAAAGCTTGAATCTCAACAAAGCAACAGATGATGAAGTAGATAATGAAGTAGGAAGGTTCAGGGATGTCTGAAAGATGTGAATATTTTAAGGACTTTAAGGATAGTAATGCAGAGTAGAAGACATGAAAATACGTAATCAGATGATTTTAAGTCATCCAGACACTGAAGTGGCATGAATGATCTTGGCCCAGTGTTCTTAGGGCTTTTTTTCTTCTCTGACCTCTTGCTGTAGGTTCAAAATGAACAAGAACTCAGGGAAAGAAAGTGTCATAGCTTTTGTTTGATAAATCATAATGTCATGTAAAAACCAGGGGCTGCCAAAAAAAAAAATACCAACACAAAACAACCCTGCGTGGCCCTCCCTCCCTCCCCCCCCCCCGAAAAAGAAAGAAAAAACAAACCCCAAACCTCAAATGTTACTTTTGGTGCTCATAGGAAATCCTGTGTGGTGTTTCAGTGAAGCATGTAGAGTCTCTAGAATAAGTCTAATGAATTTGCCTTGTAAAATCATATATAATATCCATAGTCTTATGTCAATGCTTAAATCAAAAACCTATCTCATTACACATTTGTTGATGGGTAAGTATTATTGTTATTTTTGTGGAGAAACAGTTAAAAAGCCCAGTTGTTAATGAGGTGGACTACTTATGGTAACAGATTAGATATTTTCTGTGCTTGCTGTTAACAGGCTTTAAGGTTGCCTCTTCCCATAGGATGTAAAGAATTTCTGTTGATCTAAGAGAGAGTTCACCTAGAGCTATGAACGTAAAGAGACTAATCAGCAAAGAGATCTGCATGATTTCATAAAGTATGAGAATAGAGTTTTGAAATGTTTTATTACAGACTTTATGAAGTCATGTATTTTCCTTAGAGTACTACAAATATAAAAGCTACTCTGCACAGAAATATTTGCAGTTAATGTCTTTTTAACTCACTTTCACGAACCTGTGGACATGTTCTTTATCCTGTTGCTTTTATTTTTGTCTTAGTCATTAAACTTGGATTTTTCATGTTTTTCCCTCAAGTTTAGTGACCAGATACTTGCTAGGTCTGTTTTCTGCATAATTTCTTCTGCTGAGATCTTAAATTTAAATGCTAGTTGAATTAACTCCTGATATTTTGTAAAGGGGGAGAAGGTGGTGTTCCAGGTATGCCAAAGTCATGTAGTTGTTTCATGCTCGTGTGTTGTATGTGCTGAAAATCTTTGAAACAGTAAGAATTCTGATTTTTTTTTTTTTTTGTCTTAAGGAAAGATGTGATAAAAAGAATGCAGGAAAACCTTCTGGTCTTGATGGTGCTCTGTGTTTTCGTCTTTTTCTAGATCTGTTAAGCTTTGACGATATAATAGCTACCTCAGATAATCTCTCCCACCCTACTGCAAACCGACCCAAGATGCTTGGTAGGAGGCTGCCTTCACGTTTCAACAGCAGTAGTCCTGTGAGTATATTGGGTGTGTTGTCATAGTAGTGAACTAAGAACTAACTTTCCAGGGACCAGGATTGCACTGGGAAACAGTCTTATGAACCACTTACCTGAGAGCAAAACGCAAAGTGCTGCAGAGGTTCCGTTCCTATAGACTTTGTCTGCAGCAGTATCCGTTCCCAGGAAGGAAGTGTATGTAAGAGGAACAACGTGATTGCATTGCGCCTGAAGGAGTTTTTCTCTTCTGTAGGGTGTATCATCGGGTGTTGTGTAGGCCAGTCATGCCAGTTGCCATCTGCAGTTACTGCCTGTTAATGTTTGTGTTTTATGGAAACATCTCCAGGCTCCCAAAAGCATCAAGGACTTACTAAATACTGCAGAGATGCTTGAAAATCCTGCCCAAGATTCCAGTGTTGGATTTAAATTCAGATAAACGAGTATTGCAGAGAAGGAAAGTTCTGACTGGCAGGGAAAGAAAACCATGGTAGTCTATCAATTTAAGTTTGGGTTTGTCTTTTTTTTTTTTTTAATTGCATCTTTAGCAACATGTGATAGTTCTTTTTTATTTACTTTTTAATTTTATTTTCTTTCAATTCTGAAAACCTTTTTATTTTTTATAAATGGTTTACCAGGCAACTCAAAGTGTGAGTCCAGAAAAAAATTTGAAGGTGCAGAAAGAAGAAGAAAGTGCCAAACCAAAGCCAGTTGAAACGAAAAAGGTATGGTGGTATCAAGGAGCTAGAGAAGTACCAGGCAGCTAGGTGTTCTGTTCACCTTGCTTGTATTTCCAGTTGAGGTTGATGCAACCACCTAAATGCAAATGATTGTATTTAAATGCAAGTGAGCCTTGTCATTTAGTATACATTCATATTAGAAATTTTAGTATAAAGTTCATCCATTCTGATGAGAACTGTTGTATCAGGTAGCGTCAGACTATGGTATCATTTCCTTCATGCCTGCTCAGCCTTTAGTCTTCTGACAGACAGAACAACTGAGCAGATAGAAAGGTTCACAAAAGATTGTTTACAGTGAACCAATGTTCTCCATTGAATCACTTTTTTTTTTTTTAAGTGCAAAGAACTGCAGTGTGAGCACTTTTAGTGATTGTAGGAACCTCAGGCAAATGCTTAATAAAGAGCTGTATAAAATGACTGTATCTCATACACTACAGTAGTCCATTTGAACTGGACATTTTTTACCTTTTGGATAGAAAATTAAGGAAATTTATGCACATGTAACTGCCATAACAGTACGACCTGTATGTGGCAAGTGGTCAGTATTATTCAATTTCTTAGCTTTCTACTGATGTATTTTTTTCAGCCATCTGCATTCAGTCCACCAGTTCCTTCTTCATCTCAGAGACCAAGTTCTGTTATACTCAACTTTTTTCCTGGAGACGTCCAACTTAAAGGAGAAACGGATGATGAAAAAATTTCTGTGGAAGAGCTCAGGACTCAGATTAATGATTTGATGGGCTTAGTAGATGCACTGAAGAAAGAACATGGGTAAGTATTTCCCTTCTCAAACTTCAGAGGGATATATAGACGTCTTCCAAACGTATGTATTGCCAAACTTCTTCAAAATAAAAAGCTATTCTATATTAATACTAATTCAGAACTTCTTTCTTTAGAAGTTGATCCAACTAGATGTCCTAAATACGTACAAATTTGATGTCAGAGTATTTTTGGAATTTGTACACCTTCTTTCCTTCCTACTTTGTGCTCCTGCATTCATTGCAGTTTTTTGAAAATATTTCTTATACAGTTAATACTTTCAATGTAAAGAAAAGTAGATAATTTTTGTGGTATTTAACATAAGTACATGTGCTGGCCTTGTGTCACTACGCACAGGTAACTGCGGTATTGACATGACTGGTAGTAGGGAAAAGCTTTTCAAATTGGTGATCATTGGTATGCATGTGGGTAGGGTTGTGCTGGGAGAGTGACATAGAAGAAAAAAGTAATTGGTGTTTCAGTAAATATTGTAAAGACCAATCTCCAGGAAATTTACCTTTTCTGGTTTTAGTTTTACAGCACAGACATTCATTTTGGTACTGTTTAAGTGATGACTAGTGCTAACCAAATGGGCTTTAGAGTGACCTCTTGAAGGGTTATAAAGCATCAGGATCAGTTGGTCTCCAAACTAGTAAATTATGAGTTCTGGAGATTATTGAACTAGTCCTTCAGCAACTTGATGATAATTCTTAGTGCTTTCTTGACACAACATAGTTATGAAATAAAAGATGTTTTAGAAACTTTCTATTCTGAAGA
The DNA here is from genome assembly GCF_000699245.1 of Pterocles gutturalis. Classification (NCBI taxonomy): domain Eukaryota; kingdom Metazoa; phylum Chordata; class Aves; order Pterocliformes; family Pteroclidae; genus Pterocles; species Pterocles gutturalis. The sequence continues at coordinate 78,347 of NW_010123446.1, forward strand.
ATTTGTCTTCTTAATGTAGAAGTTGCCAGGTTATTTTGATTTAAATTCAACTCTCCCAGTAAAATGACAATACAGATTTTTAAGTAGCCTACTTAAAATTGTGATTTTAAGTTAGGGATAAGTGCATAGTGATAGGTAAGAAGTGTTGAGGGTTGCTGGAAGCTTGTGGTCCAACAGATCTCTAACTTGTATTTCTGATATCTTAACTGCTATTAGGAGAGAACTGGAAAAATTAAAGAAGGATTTGGAAGAAGAGAAGCTGTTGCGAAGTCATCTGGAGGTAATATTAGCAATTTGAGGATGGGGGAACAAGTTTAGAAGTAGTGTTGTGGAATTCGATGCCACAGGAAAGTTAAGAAACCTGCTCAACCTTTTTTATATTGCTGTGCTACCATGGGGTTGAGTGAACACCTCACAAGACAGTTGGATGTATATATAGAAGATTTACAGTTCATCTTAGTTCAGCTTTCTTTATCTGGAAAGTTATTTTTAACAATATGCATGGGTGTTGGAATCTGAGTTCAGTTTATTGTTTCTACATTCTGCTTTGCTAGAAATATGTCCAACTGGATATATTCCAAGAGAGAAGATTAGTACTTTGCTTTTTGTAAGACTTGAAGGACAAATTTGCTTTATTTAATCAAAAGAAAAACAGAGCAAAAGTAAACTTTCCTAAATTTTTGATGAACTGTTTAAATATTAAGTGGATAATTGTCTGAAAGAACAGAATGCATTTGAAAATTTTTCGTATGAATGAGCGCCATTCCTCTCAATTTATTGACGAGGAAGGCTACCTGCATTACAATATGATGCTATTAAGTAGTTAATAGGATGAGCTCATTGTAGAAAATTATTTCAGTCTGGTACAAAAGGGCATTTTATTGGTGAAATAGTACTTCTTATTGGCTACGAAGCTACTTGCAAAACTTCAGAAGAACCTCTGGTGAGTCCTCTTTTTAATGGGTCTCTAAAGCAATCAATGAAATTGCCTTGAATATGCACTGGGGATGAAGAGGAGGTAACTTCCGTGTATTCTCTAAATCCATCTGAAGAAATACAAATTAATCATGGCACAGTATTTTCCATGGAGGTGGCTTTAGGAAGTTAGTGTGAGGTGATGATGCAGCATTACTTGGGGACATATCGAGTGATTCCACAACCCAGCTTTCACTGCTGTATTCACAGTGAATTTCTCCAATAAGATGTACCAGAATGACAGGCAATTTTTAATGATTTTAAATTCTTGTTTGTTTACAAATGTAGTAATATAAAATCATCTGTAAATATTGAGCTGTCAAATGCTTCTGTTACAATTTTATTTACTTAAGTGTCTTTGAAATATAAAGGTTATAATTTTGATGAAAGCTCTGAAGACTTTAGCTAATTGCTACTTTAATACTGACTCTTTTCCTTTTCAATATGTCCATTTTCCAGCTTGAAGTAGAAAAACTGAAGAAAGCGGTGATGGCTACATGAGACAGCTATGGACTTTTTTTAACTTACCAGGAATTCAAAGCTGAACACAAGGAGAACTGACTCTTATTTCATAATAATGGATGCTGGTGTTCTACAGTCTTAAAGAAAAAAAAAATTATAGTGGAAAAAAAAGGAATATAGTCTTTTATTCAGAGAGATAAGAAAACAAAACAGAAAAATGGTGTAATTTTTTTGCCAATATAAAAGAGGCCTTATTTCTTACTGTGCTGGAATTGCAGACCTTATTTTTTTGGTTTGCTTGAAAATACTACTGAATCTGTATAGAAAGGAGAGGGAATTCTTAATAGATTTTTATTAAATACGTGTAGCTTAATTTTTAAAGAGATCTATGCTATAAATAGGGTGATCTATCTTTACAACTAATCTGTAAAATAGTCTATTGAGAGGGATGGAATAACTGTATCATAATTGTAGTCACTACTTTTCCCCTACATGCAAAAGGGAATATATGATATTTGTATAATTTTGGCAGTCTTACCCAGGGTTATGCTGTTGTGCCTGTCTGCAGTGAGAATATTAATAATATGCTGTTTATAAGTTGAGTAATGAGATAGGAATTTGTTAATGCCATGAAGCAGGTGAAACTCCTATGCATTGTAGTAAGAATGAATGATCTAATCTGGGTAATTTAGCAGAACATTTTGTCACTTGCACTATTGGATTAAAAAGGGATTTAGGATTCAGTCATGAAATTATGACAAAATTAAGACCACAAAATGCAAGAAATGCAGAAACAAGACTAAAATCCAGTCTTAACTCAACCTGTTGTGCCTAAAATATTACAGCATGAAAAAGTAAACCTTAAGTCACAACGTCTGTGCTTCTGTGTATCTAAACTGAAGTCAACAGTCTTTCTAGTGGTTAAATACGCATCCTGATCTGTTTTTGCAATAGTCAGGTTTTGTTTATAATATGTCTCCAAATAAATCCCTTTGGAACTTTGATACTATCAAAAGGTCTCAATATTTATATATTTATGCCATAAACTTTATCAGTATATTATGTACCTCTAAATTTAGTTACATCTTTGTATTTTAAAGAGTGATTGGAACAGTTGCTTTGACAGCATTGTGCTGGTTTCCAAGATGGTGTCTTTCACATTTTATGGAAAACATTTAAATCTTGTGGATTGCCATTCTCTTTAACCCCTGAGCTCAACACAGTGCACCAGAATAGTGTACAAATAATACGGAAAGTGACGGGAGACAATGGTATTTGTTACTGTGTTCATTTGATTAAAGAATTTTAAAACATACAGCTTTATAAAGCCAGACAAATGCATTACTTCTGTTAGTAATCACCTTATCTCCTTTTGCTCTACTGGAATTTAAATGACAAAAACATGCCACATAGTTTGGCAACTTCACCAGTAAGAGGAGTAATTAAGTTTCTATTCATAGGAATGGTTATAAATTTAGTAATTATTTAGTATGTCACTTGAGCAAGTGACATGGAAGTGTGTTATTTCTTGAGAGTGTGCTCTTTCCACAGTTGATGCATCAAAAAGTCAAATTGGAGGATGTTTGTGGGTTGCTGATTAAAACTGTTCATAAAATTTGATTAATATACTATGCAAGGATTAGGTAATATTTGCTAGTCACATTGCTAATAAGCTGATTCAATATTAATGCTTTGAATTTTTAATTGCCTAGATGCATCACAAATGAAGACTTGAGCCAGATCGTTATAACGAGAAATAATGTGCAGCAGTAATGCTTCTCGTCAGACACTAAACTCTTGCTTAGAATTCACACCTCTCTAAGTGAGGTGATGAAAAGCAAGAATTGAGCCTACTGGAATAGCCAATTTGGTTATACAAGCTCTTCACTGTGATTAGAGCATGAAACAAATCTTGGAATGGATTGCTCTATAGAAATTGTTTTGCATGTAAGCTTGTAGCAGACGAAGAGAACAAGACAATCAGTTAAAACCACAAATGAATGGTGTTTGTTATTTAATGGCCTTTGTTCGCTATAGCAATAAAAGACCCAAGTGCAATGACTTGATTTAATAAAGCCCTCCTTTAAAAGTCGCTGCTATGAGTATTTTTAGCCATAAGGAAGTTGCCCTGATACGTGTCTGTCGTGTCTTCAGCTAGTGTTATGTACTAGAGTGGAGGGGGAGAGGATAATAGTTTTGAAGACATTCCACAATACAAGTTCCTAAAAGCAGTATGCTTCACTGACTTGTTTACTGGTGCTGTAAAATGATGCATGCTATCGAAACTCGGCAAATAAAATAAGTTGGAAAACCTGTTGGAAGTGTCTGCTCACTTCTGTTCAGGAATGCTTTGTATGCCATTCAGTTCTTTGCAGGAGGAGTTTGGGAGGTGGGAGCAAAGTGACTATTTATATAGTCCCCCTTTGAGGTGTTTAGATTTTAATTTACTTGGTGGGATGCTCTAGTTCCTGACCATCAGGATGGCCTAGGATCCAAACAGTTGGAGAGCTTGCTGTTTTCCTTTGCAAGTGTAAGTGGGAATCTTCTCAGTATCTCTTTATTCCCTTTATTTCTTTTTTTTTTTTTTCCTGTTGGTCCATATTGAACTGACCTTACTGTGCATCTTCAGAGCCTGTAAGATCTGTGTTGCCACCTGGTGACATAGGTAAATGTATGTTTGAGTCACTTCTTAAATACCTAGTGAATAACTGAATGCTGAGAGTATGGCATGTTTGAAAGTGGTATGGGCAAGGGAAAGGGCAACTGAAGAACAGAGCAACAGAAGGGCATTTTTAAACTGCAACGTTTTTCTTCAGTCTTCATAACATTCTCTGAAAAGCTTTTCTTTGAATACAAGGTACAGTATAAAAAAATAACAGGTCTACTTATTTCATTTTTTTAAAATTTATTTAAACGATCACCATGAAGATAACATTTTTGATTAATGTTACTTCAGGGGAATGAAGTTTCTGATGAAAACCTGTAATGTTTTGCAAGGTTTGACCTTGAATTTTTTAGCAACGTTGAACTTCTAAATAAATACCTTGTATTCAATAAAGTCATAAATATATATATATCTATAACTCTTTCCAAAGGAAATGGTAAAAACGGGTTTTCACAGCTGCCTGACTTTTGGCTGCTGTTGAAGTTCTCTCAGATGTTGCTGATTGCTGACTGTTTGCTTTCTCAGAGCAGTGTCACGGCAGCTGGTCATGTATCTTGGGTGACTGGATTTTGCAAAAGCTTGAAAGACAGACAGACCACTCCCTTCTGGGTGCCCAGGCAGGTACCTCCCAGCTTGAAGAATGCAAACAGCCTCGACCAGCTTGTGAAGCGTGAGGCTGATGCTGCTGGGTTCAGGGTTTGGAATACCCTCTTTGCTTGTTGGAAGTCATGGTTTGAGCATCTTTTTAGCCAAGTGTGAACATGACACAAGGTTCAACAGGCAACTGTAACACCTTATGATGGGTGCAGCCCGTAAAAAAAATCTTGTTGCTTGCTCATTGAGCTTTTCAGATGTACAAGATATTATCAGTAGTGTCATCTTTGATTTTTTTTTTAAAAGGGTAATGCATGAACTTGATGAGATTTTGATCATTGATTTTTTTTTTGTCTTTAAAGTCTAGATGATCTGTTAAATACAGAAGAGCAGAAGATACTTCCTCCACCAGGAGGAGGGGTACAAACCACACAGGTGTGATTCATCTGTGTGGCCTCCTGGCAAAGGTGGCAATCTGGCAGTTTTGTGGGTGTGTTCGTAACTTGTTTTGTCATTTTGCAGTGCAATACCTTTATTGTCATCTTCAGGTTCTTCAGTGTTAATCCAGTCGGACAAGAAGAGAAGCAGGCTGATGCCCAAGGTTATTTCTTCATGGGAAAACTCGGAATGAATCAGAGCACCCGAGCAGCGCTGGGTAAGACTGCAAGAGCGAGACTGGGGCACAATGGCAGCAGATGAATGGCTAGACAGTTGCCTGTGATATCTTGAGGATCTCTAGCTGTGTTAATTTTGCTTACGGTAGAATCCAGACTTCTGAAAACAGTAAGTACGATCACAAGCCAACATTTTTCCAGAACTGCTTGAAAATTGCCAGCTGTCTGTGAAATTGGTTCTTTCATATTCTCAAGTGCAGCTAACTGCTTAGGCTGTATTTACTTTGCACTTATTTCCTCAGTTTTATATTCTCCTTGCATCTGTGGGAATAATTAGATATCTTAATTATTCCCTGATCTTTTTGCTTGTAGTTTTGTAATTGGTCTCTAATCACAGTGTTGTCACTTTTAAGAAAATCTGGAGTTTTATTATAGCTAAAGTTACTGGAAAGATCACTGTTCTCTCAGAATTTGCTTTACTTAAATCCACATTTTCCAAGTGTGATCCCTTTAAAAATACAGATATTAGCACTCTATATATTTGAGAGATTTAATTTTTATCCTTTAATTTTTATCCTTTATGGCCATATTGAAGACTCTTAAGGCTCCTGATGCAGCCTTTATAACTTAACAGGTAGCAGTGGCAAGTGATCACATTATGGTGCTTTGTGAACTGTTTGGGTTTTAAGCTAGCCGTGTAGCCATTCCAGCCCTAAAAATAATCAGTTAGGTTCTGTAACAAATTATTATTTTTTTTAAAATGTTAAATACAAACACTGCAAGATTCCACTGAGTGAGGAAATATATTTGTCTAGCTAATTATGGGAAGCCCAGCATAAATTTTTATTTTGTATAATATGTGCTTGTAGTTTCTGTGCAGGATACCTTTCCCCATAAACTTAACCGTAGTTTGTCTTCTGGAGTAGTGGGGAGGGGAAAGCTGTAACCCCGAGGCGATGGAGATCCCTTTGACCAGAGACCTTGGGGTCCCCCAGCCTGGGGGTGGGTTCCCACAGTTGTCACTGGTTGGGCTGAGCCCTCTGGGAGCTGTGACCCCTTGGGGCCTGACTGCCTTGCAATGCATCCTGCCAGAAATTGAAAGCGAGAAAGTGCTTGGGGTAGAGGAAGGAGGGATGGTGGTTTTGGGTTTTACAAAACATTTTGATTTTAAACCAAGAGTGGTCGCAGAGTAAGAGCATTGAATGTAAGGCTATAATACATTAACCAACATATGGGTTACTTCTTAAATACATGATCAGTTTATCTTTTTTTACTGTTTTAAGAGGTTCTTTCCTCTCTTGTAACCGCTGTCTCACCACTCCTCACTCTGTCCCTCTTGCTGAGGGTTTTGCCGCCCTGGGGTGCTGTGACCACATGAAATGAGCTGGAGAAGGAGAATCAGCAGCAGGTGACAATCTCCTGAGTTGGGTGGGAGATGACCTGGGGGCATGAAGTGTCCTCTTACTAGAAAGTCCCTTCCACATGAGAGGGTTTTGACAGCTCAGCTGCTTACATGCCTGTACCCTGATGGAGCAGAAACATCTGTGAGAGAGAGGACTAATGTGTTTCCAGCTTCTTAAAAAAGGAGGCAGAGTTAATAGCCTGGTGCTCCTGCTGTTGCCCTTCAAATGTGCATGAATCCCAGCAAGGATGGGGGCATGGAGGGGCAAGCTGTTCCTCATCCAGGGGATGATTTTCAAAAAATGTCATGTTTCTCATTGTGGCGTCTTGGATTAACAGCTCGGTTGTTCTTTATGGACTTTTCTCCAAAAAAAAGAAAAGTGCACTGCCTGAGGTTGCACTGGGAGATCCCTATCTGATGCCCTGCATTCACCCCGTGTTGCTGTCAATGGCAGTAAATAGTTTATGGTTGGATACGTATCATCCTTATCTAAAGTACCATAACTGGATGCTTTGGAGGGAGAGGAATAGCTGGATATGCTTTCGCATGGCCTTACGTCAGTATATCTGTGGTTTTTTTCCCCTAAAGTGACAGTGACTTGCTGTATCACTTGTTTTGCTCTGATTTTCTGTTGCTGTACAGTAGTTATCTTGGCACGTTCTTACAGTGGTGAGGCTGGGTGGTTTCCACGATGAGTCAAGCAGTGCGACTGAGCGAGATCCGTGTTTCGCTGGCAACGTGGGCCAGTGTCTCGCTGAGCCTTAGATACCTGGACCTGTCCCAGATTTCTACTTAAAGGGAACAGCCCTAGGTGGAGTTACAGTAGTGTTTAAATACAAAATTACTATTAATTAATTAATGACTAAACGTGATGAGCTCAAGGATTCACAGTTGTGAAATGGAATTAGAACCACAAGCATACAGTAAACTAAGGACTGCAGAAATTGGAAAAGAATTTGATGCAATCCTTTGCCTTAAACCTGTAGGTGTTTCCCAGCCACCTCCCATTCCTCAGCAATTTTGATCTGAGTCTTTTAGTTCACTTCTCCTTATCGATTTTATTTCTTTAGAAGAGCTAATGGTTCATAGCTTTAAACCCAGAAAATGCTTTTACTGATATCGGTAGAGTTCTAGAGGCTGGCATGAGATTCTCCTTTAGAGCTAATTTAAAAATTCAGTGAATAAATCTAGCTCTTCCTTTCGTGATCTTTTCATAATTAAGCAACAAACCTGCAGATCTAAAAATACAGTAAGATGAAAAAATGTCACAGATGAAAGGGGCAGCGAGCTGTGTGCCTGGCCCTTTGGTACCTGGTGAGAGCTTGGAGTTTCTTGGGTAGAAAAACACATCACTGCTCCTTCAGTGCAGAACACCTTCTGTTTCAGCATCCTCTTTCCTGATCAGTGCGTACCAGGGGGAAATCTGAGTGTCCTCTATCAAAGCACGGTGATTTGACGAGCCTTCTCCTGTGCGCATCTTCTGAAAATCAGCCATCGTCCTGCTTGTCACCTTGCATCCTTTTTATGGATTTTATTTTTTTTAGCACATGACTGAATCTACTTATACACCCAGTGACAGAAGGTCTGTTGAATCCACAGCAGCTGTTGCTTTTGCCTTAGACATATATGGCATCTAATAATCTGATTTGATGTAATGCATTATTTTTTCTTCATTCCCTTTACTGGATTATTTTCCTCCAGCAAACGTACCTGTAACAAGTTACATCCCAGGATATTAAGCTTTTACCAAGGACCAGGAGAAACTTCATAGAGGGAGCAGAGGCCTGAATCCTTCTGTGAAGCAAGTAACACTTTACAGTCTGGTCCTTGTTTCTCAAATTAGGATATCTCAGCCCCAAGGGCTCGAGTTTCCTGCCTCGTGGCAGGTCACGTCAGGAACTGGCTGGGGAGAGTGAGTAGCAGTCGTTATTAGTTCAGTAACTTCCAGTGTTGGACAGATTGTTTTGGGGTTTTTTTGTTGGGGTTTTTTTATTTTTAAGAAAAGGTTCACAAATGAAAAAAAAAAATGATAAATGTCTGAAAACCACCTTGCAAGCCCAGAGAGGACAGTCTTTGGGATGGCTTTAGCTGCTCTCTTACTAGGAACTGCACTGTGTTCACAGGTGAAAACAGATAAGTCTAAACTTCTTCGATATCTCTTTCTTCCAGGAGAAAAGCAGTAAATGCGAGGCGATGGATGTGAGGGTAGCCCACTGCCTGCTCCTTTGGGCTGTGCACTTCTTCCCGGTCACACCGCGCAATGCTCTCAGGGTAAGGTCCACTAGCCCAGGTTGCTCAAAGCCTCATCCAGCCTGGCCTTGAACCCCTCCAGGGATGGGGCATCCACAGCTTCTCTGGGCAGCCTGGGCCACTGCCTCAACAACCTCATTATAAAAAATTTCTTCCTCATCTGATCTAAATCTACCCTCTTTCAGCTTAAAACCGTTGCCTCAGTCCTGTCACTACAAGAGAAAGTACGTTGAAGTATTTAATATGTTCAGTATGCCAAGCAACCTCCAGCACGACTCTTGGAGTGTTAGAAACCTGCTCTGCCGCCCGCTCTACCCAGTAGTAACGGTGCAATTTCCAGGGCATCACGTAGCCGAGCTTTGCTTCCAGACAGGCAGGGTTTGGTTGTAGATGATGGACCCCTTGACCAAGCAGGGGTGGAAGCTGTTCTGGATTGCGCCTGGCTGTATGACACACAGTTGCAGCAAGTGGTCCTGCCTGCAGGAGCCCAGTACACCTGCCCTGGGGTTGCTTCCCAATCAGGAGGAGGAACAAAGTGGCTGTTGGTATTTGTACAGCTTTATCTGTACGGCAAAAGTCATATAGATCGCATATGCTTATCAACATGAAAATACTGTAAGGTTTAAGTCTAATACAGGCTTTTTGACTGAGTAATAACTGCTGGAGCCATGTGTGATCCTGTCCACCAGCTCAGTATGTCATTTCAGCAGAAGGGTGCAACCAAAGGCTTAACATACAGAAACAAACTGTTAGTAGAGAGTTCCGTATGAGCAGGGGGCCATGAGCCTTCTAGACCTTAAAAAGACTTCTGGACCCCCGAAGGACTATTTTGTCCTTGAAATCACCTTTCCAGTTTGTGCCGAGGAGTCACCTTTTACTGATGTGTTTTATCATTCAATCTACATTCTGCTTTTCCTTATTTTTCAGGTTCTCAGTAAAGAAGCAAAGACTGGTAATCAGCAAGGTACAGTGAATAGCTGTGTGTCTTTTTAATTCTTTGTGGGATGTTATCAGTTATCAATACTTTACCCCTGATACTCCCCTCATGGACCGTGTTATGTTGTCTTACACCTTATAACAATATCTGCTTGACTCGTTTTCCAGATGGGTGTGTAAATCTCATTCCGTGCAAAGACAACGGAGCGGTTTGTATTCAGCCGTGTTCTCCCTCATTGCATGGGGAGACAAGCTTTGTCTGCAAAGACAGAAAGTGGCAGATGGTTGCAGACGCCTGTGCAAGCCTGGATGTTCAGGCCCTTTTTCAGGTGAGGTAACGTGCATAATTTCTTGCAAAGACCCCCTTCCTCCATACCTTTTAAGTTTTGAGCAAAGGGAGAAAAATGTGATCCTAAAACACCAATTACTTTGGTAACAGGCTTTGACTTCATCTGAAATGAAGTGATGGGAAATGAATTTGGGAAATTCTTGTGCAGAAACATAATTCAGAAATGAAATTGCCTTGGTCACTTGGCCTATGTTCTTCACGTGGATCTAAACCAAGGCAATGAACATGAGAAAAGTTCAACACAATTATTTGTAATAAGCAAAAGATTAATGGTAAATTCTCCCCAGCTACAAAATAAAGAACTTTTTGTAAGTCACTTCAAGAATAAGGCACTGCATTTAGTTCTTGCCTCTTCCTTGCTGTGTGTTGTACAAGCAAGACATTCTTCTCAGGTGAGCTTTGGTCCCTGGTTTCAGGCCATCTGGGACATTCATTGCACACCCCAGCACTGTACGTCTTGCCTGGTTGTAGCTGTAGCTTCATTTTAATTCCGTTCATTAATTTTCTCAAATTTGTTTTCTTTCCTCCAGAGGATTTCTGCAAGTGAACTCATTCCAAGCTCTGGAGGACATGTTAGTGTTGCTGGAGGACACCTTCCTTTTGTAGGGGAAGGAAAGCCGGTGCATGGGAAGCCTGGAGATGGAGCAAAATATTTTGATGCTGATGATGATGGGAATAGGAACTGCCAGGCTGATTTTTCATGCATCATCCCAGATATCCTGTCTTCCCCAGCCATTCCAGGAAACATCGCTGATATAGTGGAATTGCTAAAGAAGATTTCCCTGCTGTTATCAGATAACGTCAATAGAGGAAAAATGCAGGTATTTACTTTTATGAGCTTCGAGAGGTGTTTCTGAGCTTGCCGGAGCATCCGTAGTGTTTTGTCCTTATAGCCACCATGCAATGAATTGGATCTGCAAGTGACATGGGGATCACCTGGAAAGAGTTTCCATAGAGGACCATGTTTTGTTGTCAGAGAAACTCTTGGACCAGTCCATGAATGGTGAAAATACTCTGTGGAATTTACTTTAAAAGCAAAAGTTTTCAGGAACTGCTGTTCTAGACATGGGAGAGCGGTACAAGGAAGAATTTATTTTTAAAGTATTGACACCGTAGCGAAGGCAGCCTTGGAGATGGTGACCTGCAGCTGTGTTGTCAGGTGTTGCACAATGGAAACTGAAATCTTTCCCTGCTGCACTCAGAAATCAGAGATGTGGGGGAAGAAATGTAGGAAGGGTGATGCAAGCAAACCTGCACAGTGGGTCAGCATCTGGAATAGGACTTTGGTGTCCTGATTTTTGCTTTGTATTTGGTTCTCCAAGCACCTTTTGAGCTTATCAGATGAAGAGCGTAAGACAGTTCTGAGAGTGACCATGCCAGTGAGATGTTTGGATTTGACTAGGACAGATCATGGGAACCTGTTCATTGTCAAAGAAGAGTATTCCTTTTATCGAAATCACTCTTGAGTTAAATGAGCCTTTCTAGAAGCTCTGCCAGTAGAATAATAGTTGGTTTCTTTTGACATAAGTAATAACTTATTTTCATTCTTGTTTGTTTCAGAGTTACAGCAGGATAGCAAACCATATTCTGAACAGCTCCGTCATTTCCAATTGGGCTTTTGTAAGGGACAGAAATGCCAGTTCGATATTACTGGACTCGGTGAATTTATTTGCTGGGAAACTTCTTCTAAGGAACGAGTCAGAAAGTATACAAGAACACTTCATCTCTACAAAAGGCTACAGTATACATAAAAATACTTCAGAGAAGAGCTTTGATTTTTCTATGAAGTTCAATAACACAGGCAATATTACTGGGCATGTGGTCATTCCAGAAGAAGAGCTTTTGAAGTTACCCAAGACTTCTAAAGCCATCAGCATTGCATTTCCAACGCTTGGAGCCATTATAGAAACCAGCCGGTTGGACCCTGGTTTTGTGAATGGAATGGTGTTATCGGTGTCTCTGCCAGAAGAGCTCCAGCATATTTTGCTCACCTTCGAAAAGGTGAATAAACTGGAGAACGTCAAGGCTCAGTGTGTCGGGTGGCACTCTACTGAAAGGAGGTGGGATGACAGGGCGTGCTCGGTGAAGTCGGACAACAGCAGCAGCATTGTTTGCATCTGCAGGCATCATCGTCGGACCTTCAAATCCTTCTCCATTTTGATGTCCCCTACCGTGCCACGAAGTGCAGTGCTGGATTACATTACACGTGTTGGGTTGGGCCTTTCCATTTTCAGCTTGGTTCTCTGCCTCATCATCGAGACTGTTGTCTGGCATCACGTTACAAAAACCAAAATAACCTACATGCGCCACTTTTGTTTGGTCAACATTGCCACATCGCTTCTCATTGCGGATGTTTTGTTCATCTTAGCAGCTATTGTGCACAACATAGCCCTAAACTACCAGTTGTGTGTAGCAGCCACTTTTTTCCTTCATTTTTTCTACCTTGCCTTGTTTTTCTGGATGTTTACCCTGGGCCTCTTGATTCTCTATGGATTATTATTAATTTTTTTTAATATAACAAGATCTGTATTTATAGTTACAGCATTCTCTATTGGATATGGATGTCCCTTGGTCATATCTATCCTCACTGTTGCTATTACCGAACCAAAACATGGGTATTTAAGGAGTGGAGCCTGCTGGCTCAATTGGTATGAGACAAAAGCCCTTTTGGCCTTTGTTGTACCCGCTCTGAGCATCATTGTTGTGAATGTGGCAGTGGTAGGAGTGGTGGTGGTGAAGACTGGGAGATCCTCTGTTGGAGAAGGCTGCAAGTCGCAAGATGTGAACAACATGATCAGAATTAGCAAAAACGTTGCCCTTCTGACACCTCTCCTGGGTCTCACCTGGGGGTTTGGGTTAGCAACCATCATTGACAGTCACTCTCTGGCATTCCATGTTACGTTTGCGCTACTGAACGCTTTCCAGGTAAACTGTGAGACTGGGAATAGCATGTATTCAGACTTTGAGCCTGGGAAAAGGTAGCAGGTCAAAGAGGGGCTTGCATCATGCTTTGTTCATGAAAAAAAAAAAAGATCTAAGCTTTCCTTTCAACTCAGCTATTTCACATGGCACATCCTGCTTTGTCACAGTAAATGCACATGGGCAATGGAACAACCTAAGTGGTGTAAAGTGTGATGAAGAATTACGATGATGAATTTACATTAAATATACAATACGCTGGTTAGTGTCCAGTAACTGCAAAGATGTCTCATCCTGATCAGTTAACAAATACGCAGAAAATTCTCACTTGTAATTGAAGATGGTTTTATTGAATTCATTGCTATAAACATCCAATGTTACCTGACGTATCATTGAATACCCAGTCTGCCTTAGCTCTTCTTATCTAATAGTGCTATCAAATGGGTTGAGAAAGTCCCGGTATGTAACCGATCAGTCCAGTTCGTAATGAGAATCAGCATGGCTTTGATATCCATTCCTGACATTCCCAGAGAGCCCGTGTGACCTGGGTGGATAAACTCATTTTGCACATTGCTGTTACCTGAGTCATAGGTGGTGAGATCTGTTACACTGACAAAAACATTTTTATCTGTTCTTAAGGAAGTAACATCTAGAAGCATTTAAGAAACATCATGTGGTTGTGCTGTTGTTTAACTGATTTTGCAATTTTTTAGGGATTCTTCATCCTGTTGTTTGGAACGCTTCTGGACAGAAAGGTACTTGGGTCACTTCAGCACTTATCCTGGATTATATGAACATTTTCTACACTTTGAGAAACTGTTACCTTTTAATATTTTTTTTTAAATCTACAGACAAGAGAAGCCTTAAGGATGAACTGCCTTTCATCAAAGCAGAAGTGTAGTCTAGCAAAGGTAAAGATTTTTTTTCCCCCTTAATGGCTTAAGTTAAGATTTATGCCAATTTACATACTTTCTTATTTGTACATGGAGAGGATGGAACTATGCACTGAATCTTACCTAATTTAACGTTTTTCTAAGGCAAGTACTTGCTGAAGGAAATACAGGTATCTCCAAAGTATGTTGAGTTTATTAAGCTTCTAAATGTTAGAAGTGGTGATACATAGATTTTTATGACCTCTACCTACTACTTCTGCTACAAAATTGAAAATGGTATTTTAATCTAATCTCTTCACCTGTGGATACCAAAGCCCTTTAGATAGAGAATACCTATGACTTTTTTCCCGTCTGTAAAATGGATCTACCTTAAGGTTACTAAGGACTAAGGAACAGAATTAGGAGTCCAAAATCCCAAGGTAATGACCTGTTTTCCACCTTCACAAAAATATGGATCTATGTGATAGCAGGGCTGCTATAGGATGTCAGAGGATTGTTCTGCTTCCAGCTGAACATCAGCTCGGGATGGAAACCACTTAGAGCTCAACCAGTACGTCTGGTGCTAATCAGTGTTGTGTACTCATAAGAGCTTGAGTTTTTTTAAATATCAGGGCAGTTAATTAAAAGGAAATGTTTAAGCCTCAAGGAAACAACTGTGTTTCAGCAGCTTCCTAGGAAAATATTGGCAGAATTGATGTGTTGGCATCATTAAGTTAATGTTTCCTATCTCTGCGGGAAAACTTTTGTCTGCTGCTTGTTAAACTTCTTTTGATGCCAAGGCTTTGATGGTTTCACACCATATTTATGAAAGGGAATCCTTTTCAGCTACCTCACAAGAATAGTCTGCAGTGCTCCTGCTTTCTGCCAAAAGAAACTGTGTCAGTTCAGTTTGGACACTGGAAAAATAGTTATTTCCTTGCTTTTCTCCTGTCTATTTATTAATCAGTTCTGATTATAGTATTGAAAGCTGCAGAGTGTCTTTTAGTGACAGGGTGTCCAAATGTACTTGGTTTATGAAGAAAAAATAGAGAGGTTAAGGAAACTCTACCTCCTTTCTGCTGCCTGCTGTGCTTTGGGTCATTTGGTGCAAGAGAGGCCTCGTGTTTGTGCAATTTCTGATTCCTCTGCATCCTTCTTCTCCAATTTGGTCTTCAGTTGCATCCAGCTTTGCTGTTGTGTGCTAAGCTTAAAAGAAGTACAGAAGGTCCTCTCTTAAAACAAAATAACCACAAAAACCTACCCCACTCCACCCCCCAGCAGCCAAACCAAAAAAAACAAAACCAAACAAAAAGACCAGCCCCGAAAACCTCTGCTAAAATTAATTATTTCCTACCTAGAAGAGGAAAAAGAGAAGGGAAATGTCTGAGATTCCTCTGTATTTAATGAATGGAGATTGCAATTACAGATCCAGGATCCCAATAACACTGAAGATGTGAAACATCTTATCAGGTTTTAGGTCAGGACTGAAAGTTGGAGAGTTAAAATTCTTTCAAGTCACCATCAATACAATGCTCTGGAAATGAGAGATGGAAATATCGCTAATCCCGTGACTCAGTAATATTTACTGAAAGTATTAAGTGATCTCACTGAGCAAAACTTGGTGTGGAAACCATGGCTGTGTGTGCCTAAGAACTTTGGTCGATGTTGTCACTCACCTGGGTGGAAGAGACCAGTTGTGGGTGTTTACCATTGCGTAACGGAGAGGGGGAATTGTTAGTCATCCACTTGCAAACTTGAGTGTAAATGTGGAGCAACTCATGAGAGCTGGAAAAGTTTGTCACACTTGAAATACACAGTATGATTCTTAAAAAAAAAAAAAAAATCTTGTTTCCAAGAGCTTCAGAATGGGACTGTGTATCTGAGGGGTTAATGGTGAGTATGTAAAACATTTAGAAGGCTTATGCAGACTCTTGCTTCAGGTCTCCTACTTTCTCCAGACTCATAAAAGCCTTTCTTCTGGGTCAGATTTTAAGGTGACCGTCTACTGTAGTGTTTCTTGCAGGACTTTGAGGTTCCTCCTATTTGAAATGGAACCTCCTACATTGATGATATCTCTAATCTGACCTGCTAATTTCTTTTCTCCTAGTCCTAGCAGTGGACAGTTGTCTTCAGTGGATTTGACCAGCGAAAGGAGAAGGAGCATTCTTCCACTGAAATCCTGCTTTGAGATGAGCCGAAGTGGCTGACCAGCTGGACAGCACTGTCTTGGAGCACCACCACGGGAAGTGTCATGGAAACCAGAATAGAAAAGGCCCTGGACCTGCTGTCAGGAGCAGGAACCCATCAGTGTTGCTGCAGCCCCTGGAGGAAACACACTCATATGTGAAGGGTGTTTCCTACCTTTGTGAAAAATGCTGTGAGGAGAGTTTGTCTTCATTTGCCATTTCAGTGCTTCAGTTTCTTTCTTTTTTTCATGTCAGTGCAATAAGGAACTGTACAGCATGGGAGGTTGTTCTGAAATTGTTTAATTTTTAATATGCTATACAAATATTGAGCATTATTTAGCTGTTTTTCCCTGTCCTTGGTCATGAGTGATTCTGTTTGGTGACACCATACTCAGCACTTCTGCATTACAGCTGTTTTCTCCATCTCAATATTTGTTCTCTCCATCTCAGTACTTGTGTGTCAGAGGAATTGTACAAAACCCTTTTTTGGTCTGACAGGACAGAATTTTCATTCTTTTTCTGGTCCTGCCAGAAGATGACACAGATAAACAAGAAAGATTAATTAAGAAATTAATTTCCCTCTTTAGAGGTGGGAAAGCAAGCTTTGAATACCCTTCAGAGTTGAATGAGGTGGATGGAGATCTCCCATGTCCTGTGCAATGGGAAAACCAAGGAAGTGGTTCATCCGTGTGGGGTGGTGTATCTGGTTTTCTTAGAAAATCGATCCTTGGTCTGAGAAACCCTTTCTAATGAAAGCTTTGTTGAAAATGTTATTGTCTCTTGTCAGGACAAATCGATGCTTGCAAATGGAAATAAAGCTGAAATTTTGTCATTGTTTCTAATAAGTGGTCCTTCTCTACTAAAAGGAGTAGATGAATGCCTGTTAAAATCAGCTGGTATTATGTCAGAAACCACTCATCCCCCTGTGGCTTCGCATACACTTGTAGTCTAGTTAAAAGAGACTATCCCTGCTCCTTTCATACAGCGCATTTGCACGTTGGAGAGCTTTGATCAAACAGAGAGAAAATTGGGCTTATGTGTCAAGCAGCATCTTCTGTGCTCTAGCTTTTTTTCTCTCCTTGAGGAGCTTAGAGGCTTTTTTTCTTTCCTTCCTTTCCCCCCCTTAATAAATGTGTATCTTGGAGTTGTCTCTGTTAAACCCTTTTCAGCCTCAGCAGCATCTCCTCCGAGTCCCTGCGTGGCCATTTGCAGTGTAGTGTCAGAGCTGCGTCTCTCATTCCTGAGGGTTTTATTTCATTGTGGTCGTATTCTACACCTGATCTGTGAACCAGCTACTGTATTTTAAAGAACAATTCAAAGACAGACACAGGATACACGGCGTCAGGTGGATTTATAGACAGTCTCAGATGAGCCTTCCCATATTATACACACTCCCCCCAAAATCCCAGGAAATTCAGCA
>NW_010123446.1:96021-103590 GCF_000699245.1 Pterocles gutturalis
GCCCAGGCAGGAGAGGAATCTGTTTCATCTGCAGTTTGCTGAGAAAAGTGTCTCAGCCATTCATGAAAGGGTGTTTGAAGTGAAGTGCTTATTTTCAGAAGCTGGCGTACAGCAGCGTGTTTTACCCTGTGGCTTATGTTCATTTACCTGTTTAAAAATAACTGGGGGCTTAGGGAGAACCAGTTAATGGTACAGGATGAGGGTGAGCACTGAGGTTTTATTTTTAGTACCCCTAAATTAAACTGATCGGGAACATTTCATGAATAAATGTTTTTGAGAGGTGAAGGCTGTAGCTGCTGTCTATGGGTTGTGAACTGGTATTTCCTTAAATGCTGTGGGCGGATGGCCCAGTTCTAATTACAGCTGGAAGGAGGAGGGGGGGAAAGAAAATCACTGGAGTTGGAATTCTGCCAGTTTCCCCAATTATCAATCTAGCAACAACTTAATAATGGCAGTGTTGAATGGGTCAGATGTGCAGGAGCTTGTTTTTGGATCCGTTCCACCCTGCCTGCCAAAGTGGTCAGACCTGAAAACCCCAAATGTCATAATAAATGGGAAAATCAATTTTTTTCCAGACTTACAGCATTGGTTGCATAGAGAGATGTCATGAGAACTCCTTGGCTAGGCAGATAAAGTTGAATTTTCTTGTGTCACAGCTGACACCGAAACAGTTATGGGCAGAACATTAACGTACCTCAAATACTGCAAGTTTTGTATTGCCTTTCCAGACCCAGGCAATTTTCTCTCTCTTTTCCTATTTAACACAGGCATCTCTCGTGAGACCCCACCTGTGGTGCTGCATCCACCTCTGGGATCCCCAACGTAAAAAAGACATGGACCTGTTGGAGCGAGTCCAGAGGAGGGACATGAAGATGGTCAGAGGGCTGGAGCACCTCCCGTACGAGGACAGGCTGAGAGAGTTGGGGTTGTTCAGCCTGGAGAAGGGAAGGCTCTGGGGAGACCTTAGAGCAGCTTCCAGTGCTGCAAGGGGGCTACAGGAGAGATGGGGAGGGGCTCTGGATCAGGGGGGGGAGTGATTAACAGTTTTAATCTGAGAGAGGGGAGATTTAGATTAGACATAAGGAATAAATTCCTTATGATGAGGGTGGTGAGGCAGTGGCCCAGGGTGCCCAGGGAAGCTGTGGATGCCCCATCCCTGGAGGGGTTCAAGGCCAGGCTGGATGAGGCTTTGAGCAACCTGCGCTAGTGGGAGGTGTCCCTGCCCATGGCAGGGGGTTAGAACTCAATGATCTTTTAAGGTCCCTTCCTACCCAAACCATTCTGTGAGTCTATGATCTCCTTCATTGTTGGTGAATCAAAAGAAAGGAAGGTGCCAAGGCTCTGCTGGTTTGTCCAGCTGTTACAAGACTGCTGGGCTGCTCCGTAAGATGTGCTTATGGTAGATGCTCACCTGCACAGCAAGGCTCAGCACTGCTGGCTCTAGGCATGCACTTCTTCGTCTCTGACCCCCAGTGAAGATGCACCTAAAATCTCCAGTGGGTGCGCTCCCAGGAGAGAGACCCTTGGGAGCACTGCCTCCTTCTCTGGCTCCAGTTTCAATGTTTTTGTTTAGGTGAACAGTACTATGTGAATATATTTTTAGGACATCTGTGAATGTGATCAGGTCAAAATTGTAAAACCAACAGTATGAAACCCCCAGGTCAATGTCCCATTTGTGTCCTGTAGGCAGGGTGATGCTGATGACTTTATGATTTCTAACATTCTTCACTAACTGTAAATGATTCTTTTGTCTTCATTCTCCCAAGGGGGACATAGTCAATTTCAAATGCTATAGGAGCTGTATGTAACTTTAACTTTTCTATTATCTTTAGATGCAGTCAAATCTTTCCATGGTTTTGCTCTGAACACTGTAGTTAGAGGTGTTTTTCTTGAAGGGCTGTCATCTGGGCATAGCAGAGAATCCTTCCTAATGGTGTAAAGTTTGTAAACTTGTTTATATGCAGTCTACATTTCAGGTCAAATTTAGTTGGACATCGTGTTCCTTCAGGCCCCTCAATTCCCATTGCATCTGAACCCCTGCCCGACTTCGGTGACACCTTGAGGCTAGTTGAAGCTTTGGGAAAAGGCTCATGCCTCTCCTGATCTTACAAAAATAGTTCATCTGTCACTAATTACTGCAGCCACATGCTAAGGTCGTTCTTTTTCACAACTTGCAAAAGTCATCTCAAGTCAATTTATTTACCTAACTGCAGCCAGTAAATGGAATCACACTTTTATTGGCTCAGAAGTGCTGAACTTGAAAAGTTGCTTGCTTGCTTAAGCATCTGTGTTTCATTATCGCTCTTCAACCCACGTGAAAGATGTACCTGTACCCTTTGGGTACTTCTGTTTCAGGTTGAGACCAGTGATAAATCATCTGTTTGGGTTGTTTGAAGATTAAGTGTTGAACAATGGATTGATTAGGAAGATCATTCCAACCTTTGGGGACTGCAAGTCGGTTTTTATAATTTACTTGTTCGTGCTGCAGCATCTCTGGTCAGGGAACAGGCAGGCTATTCCAATTTCTGGGTTACTGGGAGATTGACCTATATCTAGCTTGAATTTGTCCTGCTTTAAATACCCTTCGTTAAGAAGAACACACTAGCAGTAGAAACGAGTGTTTTGAGCAGCAGTGAGTTTTCCTTTCCATGGTGTTGCTAAACCAGGCTTTCCATAAACACTGATTATTGGGATCTGTACAGTGGAGTGAAAACACTTCTCCAGCCTGTGGAGCAGTCCCTTCTGGCCTCGATAACTATCCCAGGCCTTTCTTTCCGTTGCAGCATTGTTATCAGTAGCCAAATGTGAATTTCTGGTGTTATGGGTGGGCATCCCCAGGGAGAGCGCTCTGGCAGTTGTAACGAAAAGGAAGGCAGGGTGATTGCATCAATATGCTCGCATCAGTGCCAACCTTTTTAATGAGCCCTGCTATTCATCAGTAGTATCTTTGGCCCCTGTCCTTGCTCTTAGAGAATTTTTCTTCCAGAAATACTCCACTGATGCCAGCAGTTAATGACTCTTGTGGTACGAGAGAGCAGAACTGGGCTTGGGTACCACTTGCCCGTGTAGGTCATCCATCACACTGCTGTGTCTCTCTGAGCAATCGCTGTTTCCACAGTAAGGGATTCCTGTTTTCTGGGTAATCACAGTTACTCATGCAATACTTTTTTTCTGTGGTAGTAGCTGAAAAATCTCCCCCATTGCTGAGATGGTTGGCTTAGGAGCTCTGGGGCAGCCTGGATTTCTTTGCTTAGCTTCTGTATTATTACAATATGTTATCCTAATCTCTGCTCGCTGCAGAGAGCCCATGGTATTCCTCTAGCCAGCTGGAGAGGTGCAGCAGAAATCCTCTTTATCTCCTGTATGGCAAGTACAGGCACTGCTGGGCATAGCAGGAATAGGCAGTAGAATAGAGGATTTTTGTCCCTTTTATCAGTGATCTGTAAAGCTACTAGAGGATAATGTGTGTCAGGATCTGCCAAAAGATCTACTGAAGACAACACTTGAAGGCTGACTTTGAAGTGTGCTCCCTAGTAGTGAAATTCACACTGACTTGAAAACAAACTGCTAAGCAATAAGTGTCTTGAAAAATATCTGCTTTTGGGAAAAAGTTCACGGATTTTTTTATTTTTTTTAAGTTTTGGTGTTTTTTTTTGTTTGGTTTTTTTTTTTTTTGTAGGCCAGAAGAAACTGTTGATATTAACCAGAGCCTTCTCCTCTCAGATGTGATCAAATCACCTGTTCTGGTTTCGACTGGGACAGAGAACTTTCTTCCCAGCAGCTGGTGTGAGGCTGTGTTTGGGTTTGTGCTGAGGAGAAGATGATCACACACTGATGGTTAGAGCTGCTGCCGGGACAGTCAAGGACTTTCCAGCTTCTCTGCTGTGCCTGTGTCTGCAGGGGCAGGAGAAGCTGGGAGGGAGCACAGCCCCAGTTACTAGCCCAGGATCTGACCTTAGGTTCAGGATTGAGACCCAAAGTGGCCAATGGTCTATTCCATATCCTGCATGGCATGGCCAGTGTATAGATGAGGGTCTTCCTGGAAGTTCTGTTCCTCTGTGTTGTTTCCCTCTCTCTCAGGGTCATCTTGCTCTCTCAGTCAGCTCTTGGTCTCTCATCTCTTTTGCGGGATTGTGGTTTCAGGACTCTCCCTGCTCCAGAATCATTAGCTGGGGATGGGCTGAGCCTTGGTCATTGGGTGGTGAGCAGTTCCAATATGTATCACTCATTTGTATATATTACTAGTATTATTATCATTATTTTCATTATCACTGTTATTTTCAATATTGCTGTAGTTTAGTTATTAAATTGTTCTTATCTCAACCCATTAATTTCTTTTCCCTTCACTCCTTTAATTCTCTCCCCCATCTCTGGAAAGGGGAGGGTGAGCGAGCAGCTGCGTGGTGTTTGGCTGCCAGACAAGTATGTTAAACTGCAACGTCATCTTTCAGCCTTCTTTTGAACAAGCTAAATAGATTGACCTGTCTTTTTCTATTTAGAAAAGAAGTTGTAGTATTGAATTTGTATTGATTTCCATTTTTGCTAGCAGACGGAAGAATTAATTTAATGCACAAATGCATCCTTCAGGTTACAAGCTGTGTTAAACTAATAGGAATTTGTGTTGTCTTCCTGTAATGGGTGTGTGTGGAAACCTGCAAGAAAAAATGGAAGTCAAGACAATTTTTGGTTACAGAGGCTTAAGCTGTAACTACAGGAATTAATTTTGTAAAAATTAGTGTTGACTTCTGAAACAGATATGAGACAACTCAATCACAATGTTGTCAAAAAAAAAAAGCTGTAAACCTTTTAATTTTTTGAGTGGCTCATGGGAGGTTTTGTGCTTCAGCAACCAGCCCTTGAAGCCCCATCTGGGACCTGTCCATAGAGTGTAGCTGGACAGAGGGTTTTGGCCGTCAGGCTGCTTCAAGAGAGTATGTGCTGTTGTGTGGCTCCTCGTTTGGTTGTGCAGCCCCACCTTGTGACGTGTGGCTGCTCTTGGGTTGGTCAGCTCTGATTTGCACCAGACCCATTTCACGGTGAGCCCACAGAGGTTGTGATGGTATGAAGAAGTGGGAGCATGGTGTGGGGCAGAGGTGGGAAGTCCACCATGGAGACCTTTGCATGGAGAGTTTTGTTCCAAAGCATTTGGGACATCTGGGCATTTGGTGTGTGGTGTAGGGAGATAGTAGATGCCTGAAACTGAAAGCAAAGGGTGATGCATAGTGTGAGGAAGTGTCCAAAGGTTCTTCTCCCAGGTAATCTGGAGCTCCGCAGTTGTTTGGCAGCAGCAGAAGGCAGCCCTGATGTAGGACACTTTACCACGGAGGGTTTGCGAGGAATAAGCATGCAAAATGGGATGCTCCTGATGAATGCATGACTCCTTTTTTTCTAAAGGAATTTTATTGGGTCTGTGTGGTGGGGTTTTGGTAGCAGAGGGGGGGGGGGGGGCTACAGGCCTGGCTCCTTTGAGAAGCTGCTAGAAGCTTCCTTGGCTCCAAGTTGGACCCACCTCTGGCCAAGGCCAAGACCCTCAACAATGGTGGAGACAACTCCACTGTGAATAATTTTTAACAGGGAGAAAAAAACCTGTCGCAGGACCTGCAGCAGAGAAAGGAGTGAGACGTGAGAGACACAGCTACACAGA
The DNA here is from genome assembly GCF_000699245.1 of Pterocles gutturalis. NCBI lineage: Eukaryota > Metazoa > Chordata > Aves > Pterocliformes > Pteroclidae > Pterocles > Pterocles gutturalis. The sequence goes on from NW_010123446.1 coordinate 101,666, forward strand.
CATCAAAGTCAGGGAAGAAAGGAGGAGGAGGAGGTGCTCCAGGCTCTGGAGCAGAGATTCCCCTGCAGCCCGGGGTGCAGCCATGGTGAGGCAGCTGTGCCCCTGCAGCCATGGAGGGTAACGGTGGAGCAGAGACCCACCTGCAGCCTGGGGAGGACCCCACAGTGCAGCAGGTGGATGCACCTGAAGGAGGCTGTGACCCCACTGGAAGCCCACCCTGAAGCAGTCTGTTCCTGAAGGACTGCACCCCATGGAAGGGACCCATGCTGGGGCAGTTTGTGAAGAACTGCAGCCTGTGGGAAGGACCCACACTGGAGAAGTTCGTGGAGGACTGTCCCTTGTCGCAGGGACCCCACGCTGGAGCAGGCAAAGAGTGTGAAAAGTCCTCCTCTGAGGAGGAAGAAGCTTCAGAGTCAAGGTGTGATGAACTGACCGCAACACCCATTCCCTGTCCCCCTGCACCACTGGGGGAAAGGACGTAGAGAAATTGGGAGTTAAGCCTGGGAAGAAGGGAAGCGTCAGGGGGAAGATGTTTTTAAGACCTGGTTTTGTTTTGTCATTATCCTACTCTGATATGATTGGTAACAGAGTAAATTGATTTTTTCCACAAGTTGAGTCCGTTTTGCCCCAACCATAGTTGGTGACTGATCCCTCTCTGTCCTTGACTTGACCCAGTAGGTTTTATCTTTTTGTGTTCCAATTCTCTTCCCCATGCCACTGGGGGCGGGGAGTGAGCAAGCAGCTGCATGGTGGTGTTACCATCTGGGCCTAAACCACGACAAGAATACTTCCTTTTTTGCTGGTCAGTCCTAAATGACTTGAATTATAGAGCTGTGGAAGTAGCTGGCATGTGTTCCTGATCACTTGAGCTACTACAAGGTTCTTAAAGATAAATGTGCTTTGTGGAAGTGAAAGTTTAGAGCCGGAGGGGAGGAAGCAGATGGGCTGACTGAGAAACACTGCCTTCACTTCCAGCTCTTCTATGAGAGGTGAAAAAGGTAAAAGAAAGCTGTGTAAGCCAAATGAGCATGACCTTCAGCTGAAATATGCCTAAAATATAATTGGTCTCATGATGGAATAGTTGTCACTCTCCAGAGATTAGCTGAACTGCTCTCAGTCAGTCCTAATTTCTCCCAGTGTGTAAATTCTCTTGGGGAACCTCAAGAAGTGGGGGGGACGTAAGACTGAATCCTTCTTTTATAAAATTAGTATGGATAATTATGTCCAAGAATAGCTCTAGCATCCTCTTTGGAGGAGACGTGGGGAGCCTGAGTGCATAATTTAACACTATGGGCACCAGCCCTGGAGCAGTAGTGGTCACAGGTGGAGTTGCTGAAAACTCTGTTCTTTAGAGCAGGGGGGGAAAAAAAAAAAAAAAAAAAGAGTTTACCATGGTTTGCAACTTTGGTCCTGCCATGTAGCTCCCTGGTCAGGACGCAGTTGTTCAGAAAGAAGGCAAAATGTTTTACTGATTGTGTGGCTGGTCAATCCACAGTTCATACTAAACCCATTCAGAATCTTAATCCTTTAATGAATCTAGCTGTTCCCTTAGCAAGGCATTAATACTTTCAAATGTGGATCTACCTTAATGTTTTTTACAGGGGCTTACATATGACTGTGTTTTTTAACTCTGTTAGAAAAATCCATGCATGCTGTTTATCTTAGTGAAAGTTTTTCTTAACTTGATTTTCATAGAAGTTGGCTAGTCCAATCATTTATGTGGATGATTACTTACGGCGTTCGAACTCTAACCTTGGATTCTATTTCTTTAAGGTCTTCACAGTGGTAGCTGTATTCTCTGACTTTGGTTAGCTTCTCCCTTGGTAAAATCAGGTAACACGAACCTGACCTAAGTACCAAATATGAATATTGAGAATGCCACCTATTTTTTTAATTTGTGTTATAGAATCATAGAATCATAGAAT